>NC_088224.1:63466309-63766309 GCF_036934945.1 Oncorhynchus masou masou
CCTCATCCCGGATCTTTGATCCAGACTGACTGCTGAGGGAGCCAGGGAACAAGGCCTCAGGCCTGGAATTCTCCAGTGCTTCTACTAGACCCATCTGTCAGTAGGACCTGGGGATTACCACTAACCTCTGATCTCTCCTTTGTGATTAACACCACCACCGTGTGTCTGTGTGTGTGTGTGTGTCTGTGTGTGTGTGTGTGTCTGTGTGTGTGTGTGTGCCTGTGTGTGTGTGTGTGCGTGTGTGTGTGTGTGTGCGTGCGCACATGTCCCTAAAGGGGAATCTCCACTCAGTTTTTAAAATTAGTGTTGTTGTAGATCAATGTCTCTGCCTGTCAAAGCCTCGGTCCTAACTGAAACATGCCCCTTTAAGGTTTACGTTCAGTTGCCGTTGGTGTTGTAGAAATGAGCTGGAATGCTCCTTTAATATGAGAGTGAAGTAGGAAAGGAGGCAAGGGAGGAGAAGAGTGAGAGTAGAAAGCTGAGGAGGGTGAGGGTTGAAAGGAAGGTGAGGGGCAGAGTGAGAAGAGCCAGAGATGGAAGGTATTCCTAACTGGGAGCACTCCTGGCAGGGGCTGATAAGACAGAGCCCATTCCACCCCAGCCATTCTAATGGAAAATCAGATTCACATTCTAATGGAATGTTCATATTTCAGAAAAGGAGGACTGGGGGTGTGGTAGGCTACACTGTGCTCTGTGAGAGTGGACTGGGGGTGTGGTAGGCTACACTGTGCTCTGTGAGAGTGGACTGGGGGTGTGGTAGGCTACACTGTGCTCTGTGAGAGTGGACTGGGGGTGTGGTAGGCTACACTGTGCTTTGTGAGAGTGGACTGGGGGTGTAGTAGGCTACACTGTGCTCTGTGAGAGTGGAATGGGGGTGTGGTAGGCTACACTGTGCTCTGTGAGAGTGGACTGGGGGTGTGGTAGGCTACACTGTGCTCTGTGAGAGTGGACTGGGGGTGTGGTAGGCTACACTGTGCTCTGTGAGAGTGGACTGGGGGTGTGGTAGGCTACACTGTGCTCTGTGAGAGTGGAATGGGGGTGTGGTAGGCTACACTGTGCTCTGTGACAGAGTGGACTGGGGGTGTGAAATGCTGTGAAGTTCAAAGTGAATGGAGGTTTGAGATGTAAAAATGCTGGCTGCCTGTGATCGTGGAGGTGAATAACATCAACAGAAGAAGCTTACTGAATGAACCCCACAGATGGAATGCTATTCCTCATAAGTACTTCCGTCGCCGACAGAGATGGCCGCCTCGCTTCGCGTTCCTAGGAAACTATGCAGTTTTTTTTTTTTTTTACGTGTTATTTCTTACATTAGTACCCCAGGTCTTCTTAGGTTTCATTACATACAGTCGAGAAGAACTACTGTATATAAGATCAGCGTCAACTCACCATCAGTACGACCAAGAATATGTTTTTCGCGACGCGGATCCTGTGTTCTGCCTTACAAACAGGACAACGGAATGGATCGCATGCAGCGACCCAAAAAACGACTCCGAAAAAGAGGGAAACGAGGCGGTCTTCTGGTCAGACTCCGGAGACGGGCACACCGTGCACCACTCCCTAGCATTCTTCTTGCCAATGACCAGTCTCTTGACAACAAGGTTGATGAAATCCGAGCAAGGGTAGCATTCCAGAGGGACATCAGAGACTGTAACGTTCTGTGCTTCACGGAAACATGGCTCACTGGAGAGACGCTATCCGAAGCGGTGCAGCCAACGGGTTTCTCCACGCATCGCGCCGACAGAAACAAACACCTTTCTGGTAAGAAGAGGGGTGGGGGCGTGTGCCTTATGGCTAACGAGGCATGGTGTGATGAAAGAAACATACAGGAACTCAAATCCTTCTGTTCACCTGATTTAGAATCCCTCACAATCAAATGTAGACCGCATTATCTACCAAGAGAATTCTCTTCGATTATAATCACAGCCGTATATATCCCCCCCCCCCCCAAGCAGACACATCGATGGCTCTGAACAAACTTTATTTAACTCTTTGCAAACTGGAAACCATTTATCCGGAGGCTGCATTCATTGTTGCTGGGGATTTTAACAAGGCTAATCTGAAAACAAGACTCCCTAAATTTTATCAGCATATCGATTGCGCAACCAGGGGCGGAAAAACCTTGGATCACTGTTACTCTAACATCCGCGACGCATATAAGGCCCTGCCACGCCCCCCTTTCGGAAAAGCTGACCACGACTCCATTTTGCTGATACCTGCCTACAGACAAAAACTAAAACAAGAAGCTCCCACGCTGAGGTCTGTCCAACGCTGGTCCGACCAAGCTGACTCCACACTCCAAGACTGCTTCCATCACATGGACTGGGACATGTTTTGTATTGCGTCAGATAACAACATTGACGAATACGCTGATTCGGTGTGCGAGTTCATTAGAACGTGCGTTGAAGATGTCGTTCCCATAGCAACGATTAAAACATTCCCTAACCAGAAACCGTGGATTGATGGCAGCATTCGCGTGAAACTGAAAGCGCGAACCACTGCTTTTAATCAGGGCAAGGTGTCTGGTAACATGACTGAATACAAACAGTGCAGCTATTCCCTCCGTAAGGCTATCAAACAAGCTAAGCGTCAGTACAGAGACAAAGTAGAATCTCAATTCAACGGCTCAGACACAAGAGGCATGCGGCAGGGTCTACAGTCAATCACGGACTACAGGAAGAAATCCAGCCCAGTCACGGACCAGGATGTCTTGCTCCCAGGCAGACTAAATAACTTTTTTGCCCGCTTTGAGGACAATACAGTGCCACTGACACGGTCTGCAACGGAAACATGCGGTCTCTCCTTCACTGCAGCCGAGGTGAGTAAAACATTTAAACGTGTTAACCCTCGCAAGGCTGCAGGCCCAGACGGCATCCCCAGCCGCGCCCTCAGAGCATGCGCAGACCAGCTGGCTGGTGTGTTTACGGACATATTCAATCAATCCCTATACCAGTCTGCTGTTCCCACATGCTTCAAGAGGGCCACCATTGTTCCTGTTCCCAAGAAAGCTAAGGTAACTGAGCTAAACGACAACCGCCCCGTAGCACTCACTTCCGTCATCATGAAGTGCTTTGAGAGACTAGTCAAGGACCATATCACCTCCACCCTACCTGACACCCTAGACCCACTCCAATTTGCTTACCGCCCAAATAGGTCCACAGACGATGCAATTTCAACCACACTGCACACTGCCCTAACCCATCTGGACAAGAGGAATACCTATGTGAGAATGCTGTTCATCAACTACAGCTCGGCATTCAACACCATAGTACCCTCCAAGCTCGTCATCAAGCTCGAGACCCTGGGTCTCGACCCCGCCCTGTGCAACTGGGTACTGGACTTCCTGACGGGCCGCCCCCAGGTGGTGAGGGTAGGTAACAACATCTCCTCCCCGCTGATCCTCAACACTGGGGCCCCACAAGGGTGCGTTCTGAGCCCTCTCCTGTACTCCCTGTTCACCCACGACTGCGTGGCCACGCACGCCTCCAACTCAATCATCAAGTTTGCGGACGACACAACAGTGGTAGGCTTGATTACCAACAACGACGAGACGGCCTACAGGGAGGAGGTGAGGGCCCTCGGAGTGTGGTGTCAGGAAAATAACCTCACACTCAACAAACTAAGGAGATGATTGTGGACTTCAGGAAACAGCAGAGGGAACACCCCCCTATCCACATCGATGGAACAGTAGTGGAGAGAGTAGCAAGTTTTAAGTTCCTCGGCATACACATCACAGACAAACTGAATTGGTCCACTCACACAGACAGCATCGTGAAGAAGGCGCAGCAGCGCCTCTTCAACCTCAGGAGGCTGAAGAAATTTGGCTTGTCACCAAAAGCACTCACAAACTTCTACAGATGCACAATCGAGAGCATCCTGGCGGGCTGTATCACCGCCTGGTACGGCAACTGCTCCGCCCTCAACCGTAAGGCTCTCCAGAGGGTAGTGAGGTCTGCACAACGCATCACCGGGGGCAAACTACCTGCCCTCCAGGACACCTACACCACCCGATGTTACAGGAAGGCCATAAAGATCATCAAGGACATCAACCACCCAAGCCACTGCCTGTTCACCCCGCTATCATCCAGAAGGCGAGGTCAGTACAGGTGCATCAAAGCTGGGACCGAGAGACTGAAAAACAGCTTCTATCTCAAGGCCATCAGACTGTTAAACAGCCACCACTAACATTGAGTGGCTGCTGCCTACACACTGACACTGACTCAACTCCAGCCACTTTAATAATGGGAATTGATGGGAAATGATGTAAATATATCACTAGCCACTTTAAACAATGTTACCTTATATAATGTTACTTACCCTACATTATTCATCTCATATGCATACGTATATACTGTACTCTATATCATCGACTGCATCCTTATGTAATACATGTATCACTAGCCACTTTAACTATGCCACTTTGTTTACATACTCATCTCATATGTATATACTGTACTCGATACCATCTACTGTATCTTGCCTATGCTGCTCTGTACCATCACTCATTCATATATCCTTATGTACATATTCTTTATCCCCTTACACTGTGTATAAGACAGTAGTTTATGAATTGTTAGTTAGATTACTTGTTGGTTATTACTGCATTGTCGGAACTAGAAGCACAAGCATTTCGCTACACTCGCATTAACATCTGCTAACCATGTGTATGTGACAAGTAAAATTTGATTTGATTTGAGTGGAGTGTGTGTGTGTGTTGAAGTGAATTAAAGCCTCGGTATTGACTGTTTCGGGAGATTTTGCACAGTGTGTGGACGGTGTTGACACACACGCACAAACGTCATCAAAGCAACCCCTTCGATTGACTGTTCTTTCCCACCTTGCCAGCTGTGTAATTCCATGTCCCTTCGGCACAATTAAGCTCTATGACATGCAAAAGCCCGCCTCCCAGGGGCCAGTGGCACAGGTGGTTGGCTCTTTTAAATGCCAATAAACAGTCTTTAACAGCCAAGGTGACCATCAACACCTTGAAAATCATGACATTCAGGGGAGTCAACTTCTCTAAAAAACACACACACATCCATTATTCATAAAAGAGATGGGAATTCTGACAGGAACGCACACACACCCTTCTTACTCATAAAGATAGGAAAATGTTAATTGAGAAGTGATTCACAATCAGTGAAAGGAAGCAGCCATCTGTCAGTATGAGCCCATTCACACACACACACACACACACACACACACACCTCTCACCCATAAAGAGATGGGAATTATGACAGCAACACATGCACGAGCATGTGTGCGCACTCACACACACCTTCAGAATGATCCGTGTATGTCCCTGTGGAGGACAGAGGAGGCCATTACAGAAGGTGAGGCACATTAAAGAAACCAGACAACAGAAGGAGATTGTCTTTGTAGACTGATTATATTAGGATTAAGACTTGAAACAAGACCCACTCAAGAGTGCTGAAATACATGCACACTGCGCCATGTCCACCATGCTTTCCGGTGTGGGTGAGCGCGCGTTAAAGCTTGTAATGTACAGAGGTGTGCTGATAGGCAGACATTACAGCAAGGATGTAAACAAGATTCACACCCCCATCTTTCAAAGTCACACACACACACCAAAATGCCAAGCGTGGCATCTGTTTTATAGAATGCCTGTCGTTAGGTATTGCAGGCCTGTAATTTCTGAGATCTATAAGGTGTTGGGAACTGCAGTGTGTGTGTGTGTATAATAACAGACACGCTGTCGTTAAGGGATCAGGTAAAAACCAGCCATTACTCTCACATGGGCGCTCACCACCTCAATGCTATGGCTCTGGGGGTAGTAATTAGAATACTCCTACTGTCATTAATTAACACCGGCCATAAAAACACTTTTGCTGTGCACTCCTCTGAGGAGAGGAGGTTGGGAGAGAGGGAGGGAATAACCTCATGAAAGAGAGATGGCACAGAAGAGAAAGCGAGCGAGACAGGGGAGCAGAGGGAAGGGGGTGGAGGGAATCAGAGCCTGAGACAATGAGAGAATGTGAGCTGGACGCTTGTATACACACACACACACACACACACAGGGTTATGTAGGATGCAGACGCACAATAGCCATTTTTCTAAAAGAACAGATGTAAAAGAATGTTATGACTACTTCCTTTTAGAACACAGATGGGTTCATCACCCAACAAAAACACCCTTGGGCTAAGAACAACACTACAATATCGCCCAACAGTGCAGTGCACTACTGTGCTTACCATACCAGTCATCTTGACACCATCCTGCCATTACCCCTCACAGCCATTGCCCCTCACAGCCATTGCCCCTCACAGCCATTGCCCCTCACAGCCATTGCCCCTCACAGCCATTACCCCTCACAGCCATTACCCCTCACAGCCATTAACCCTCACAGCCATTACCCCTCACAGCCATTACCCCTCACAGCCATTACCCCTCACAGCCATTACCCCTCACAGCCATTACCCCTCACAGCCATTACCCCTCACAGCCATTACCCCTCACAGACATTACCCCTCACAGCCATTACCCCTCACAGCCATTACCCCTCACAGCCATTGTTGTACTCCTGGGATAAAAAAACAACAACTGCTCATTCTCACACAAACAAACACACACACTTGCATGCATGCAGGTAAGCACAGCTCCATGAAAAACCTGCTTACTCAATAAACTCCCAGCTTCTGTCCCTGCCTGCACCCTAAAGACAATACCTGGCCGATAAAACAGAAGTTTGCGAAAGAGAAAGGCTTCAGAAAGAGAGGTCTGCGACAGAGGACTGAGAAGAGGAGAGGACTGAGAAATAAAGGATAGATGGATGAGAGTATACAGTAGATGTCTCCTCTCCACAGGCCTGCCCTCCATTATAAATGCACTTGTCCTCTCGCCCCTTACCCGACCCCCAATCTATTTTTATACACACACTTCTGTGGCAGGTGTGTGTGAAAAAGCTGACATTTACTCTCATCTACTCTCCCTTTGGCTCCCTGCGTTCCACATTTAAGAAGTAGGAGAAGGAAAATCATTGAAGTTCCCTAAAACACATTTGGTGAATGCCTCCACGGAATGGCAAAGGGGTGAGTCATACAGTCTACTTCCTATCTGTTCCCCATGCCCTAAGCCAGTGGGGACCTGTATGTGCTCTGTGGGTTACTGGGTAGTGGTAACTCAACCCTGGGCCACAGTAAAGCCGGGTCCTACTCCGGTCCTATTCCTCAGGCCCACTAACATTATTCACACTGGTGAATGTGTGATGAAGACACAGCCCACAAATTATGTACTGGATGAGAGTGAAACATATCAACACATCATTGGGATTCCTTTTCCTGGAGCACACAGAGCCATAAGGAGAATAGAGGATGGAAAATGTCAGCAAACAGGGACAGTCTCTCTCACACACGCATCAGTGGAATTTGAGAGTGGTTCATCATCTCATTGGTATTCCTGCAATCAGTGGCCTGTGTTCTCTGGCACACAGTGATATGATGCCAGACGCCTGCATATTCATATTGCTGGCTGGCTGGCTGCACACGCGACACAAGCGCTTACACAAACATGTTCCTACTTCCTGCTAGACAGCGGATTGAGTCCTGAGAGGAGCCCCAGTGAGATGATTCAACAGTAGCAGGGGAGACTGGGCTTTCCTCTGGACCTGACCCCATCAACTGGGAGATGACTGGCTGATAATCTACCTGTTCACCCACTGATTCACTGTCTCTCTCTCTCACACACACACACACACACACACACACACACACACACACACACACACACACACACACACACACAGAGAGAAAAATAATTGTCCAAAGGGCTGTCAGTTATAAATAGCTCTCTCAAGCCACTGATAAATAATTTCATGTTTGATTAATCTGGCCTGAATGATCTCCTGTTTGATTAATCAAGCTTCTATATGGTCTGTCTGACAGCCTGAGATGCTTCACTGAGGAGGCTAAAAACTGACCTTGCACAGTGCACTTCATCAGTATCCTACCCTTACATGCTCCATCTCAGATGCTGGATAAACCAATCAGCAGAGGCTGATCAGTAACAGCATTGAATGTCTGATTCAATTCTGGCTGAAAGAACAAACACAAACAAACAAAATTATGGCCAGACAAATACACACCAGCGACAAGAAAACAGGGTTTGTTGGCCATAAACGAGCATAGACACTCACACACATCATGAACTACATTTAGACATATAGTACCAGTCAAAGGTTTGGACACCTAATCAATCAAGGGTTTCTTTATTTTTACTATTTTCTACGTTGTAGAATAACAGGGAAAACCTTGAAACTATGAAATAACATACAGAATCATGTAGTTAAAAACAAGAAAGGTGTTAAAACAGAAACCAAATGTATTTTATATTTCAGATTCTTCAAAGTAGCCACCCTTTGCCTTGACAGCTCTACACACTCTTGGCATTCTCGCAACCAGCTTCACCTGGAATAGTTTTCCAACAGTCTTGAAGGAGTTCCCATATATGCTGAGCACTTGTTGGCTGCTTTTCATTCGCTCTCCGATCCAACTAATCCCAAACCAACTGAATTGGGTTGAGGTCGGGTGATTGTGGAGGCCAGGTCATCTTATGCAGCCCTCGATCACACTCCTTCTTGGTCAAATAGCCCTTATACAGTCTGGAGGTGTGTCGGGTCATTGTCTCGTTGAAAAACAAACGATAGTCCCACTAAGCGCAAACCAGATGGGATGGCATATCGGTGCAGAATGCTGTGGTAGCCATGCTGGTTAAGTGTGCCTTGAATTCTAAATAAATCACTGACAGTGTCACCAGCAAAGCTCCCCACACCTCTTCCATGCTTCACAGTGGGAACAACACATGCAGAGATCATCCGTTCAACTACTATGCATCTCACAAAGACACGGCGGTTGGAACCAAAAATCTCAAATTTGGACTAAGACCAAAGCACAGATTTTCACCTGTCCATTGCTCATGTTTCTTGGCCCAAGCAAGTCTCTTCTTATTAGTGTCCTTTAGTAGTGGTTTCTTTGTAGCAATTTGACCATGAAGGCCTGATTGACTCAGTCTCCTCTGAACAGTTGATGTTTAGTGGTGTTTGTTACTTGAACTCTGAAGCATTAATTTGGGCTGCAATTTCTGAGGCTGGTAACTTTAATGAACCTTTCCTCTGCAGCAGAGAGGTCTTAATTTCCTGTGGTGGTCCTCATAAGAGCCAGTTTCATCATATTGCTTGAGGGTTTTTGCGACTGCACTTGAAGAGACATACAAAGTTCTTGAAATTTTCCGGATTGACTAACCTTCATGTGTTAAAGTAATGATGGACTGTCGTTTCTCTTTGCTTATTTGAGCGGTTCTTGACATAATATGGACTTGGTCTTTTACCAAATAGGGCTACCTTAACACAACACAACTGATTGGCGTAAACACATTAAGAAGGAAAGGAATTTCACAAATGAACATAATAAGGCACACCTGTTAATTGAAATGCATTCCAGGTGACTACCTCATTAAGCTGGTTGAGAGAATGTGCAAAGCTTTCAAGGCAAAGAGTGACTACTTTGAAGAATCTCAAATATCTTTATTTGTTTAACACTGATTACTACAGGATTCCATGCCTGTTTTTTCATAGTTTTGACATCTTCACTAATATTCTACAATGTAGAAAATAGTAAATATGGAATGAGTAGGTGTGTCCAAACTTTTGACTGGTACTGTATCTTGTGTGTGTGTGTGTGTGTGAGAGAGAGAGTCACAAAACAAAGACCAAGCCTCATTCACCTCAGTTGCTCCACTTCGTAGACTGGCTGGAGCTCTTGAGCTCTGGTGTGTGTCTGTCTAATGGGTGACCACACTTCTTAGTTTCTACTCTGAGAGTCACTGCATCCAGGCTGGGGAAGGGCTTACCTGCGGTAGGGGTTGCAGGGGACGGGTTAATCCATCTCCTGGAGGAGCTAAGGACCCCCGCTGCTCTGAACTCATCATCTCCCTTCTACCACTCTGCTTTTCTTGCCTCATCACACAGCAAAACGCCCGTACCGCACACACACATGCTCATAAAGACACAACTCTCAGACACACACAGCATCCAACGCAATCACCCAGATGCACACAGACAATCCCACAGCTCTTTTGATCAGAAATATCAATTTGCACATTTCTCCACTTCACTGCATGGCCACACTGCGACATCACACCACCATCACTCTTCCTCTCGGTCGGTTTGTCTCCCTCCATTTCGTTCCCTCTCCAGCCCCCGATAAAAGGATCATATGCATCACTAATAATGCAGGCCTGTTTTTCTCTCTCGCTCTCCTTTGAGAAGCCAACTGGAGGACACCTTAAAGAGAAAGTGAGCCCCCAAAATCCCAACAGAGCGATATTAGAAGAGTGATTTGGACTGTAAAAGAATGTTTATGGAAAGGATAAAAGCATTAACCATGAAATAATTCCCTCAGTTGTCAGCCTGTGGAGGCTGCTGAGGGGAGGATGGCTCATAATGGCTGGAACGGCACAAATGGAATGGCAAACCATGTGTTTGATGTGGTTTTTACCTCTCCACCAATTTCGCGTCACACATTATCACGTACCTGTGCTCCCCAAAAAAGGTACCACCAACCGCCTGTGTTGTCAGCTGTGTAGTTTGAGAGAAGAAAGCATAGTTTACACCTGCCATCAGGCTCATGAAAGCAGGGCCTGTACCAGGAGGGAGAGAGGAGAAAAGGAAGGAGTTGTTTGCCTTCTGAGTCAAACACACTGCTTCACTGTTCCTGAGTCTTTACTCCTCCGCTTCGCTTCCTGTCGGATGTGGAAGCATTCCCAGAGATCTAGAGTAGGATGAAGTGGTCCCTAGACGCTGGTCTAAAGTCAGTGTTGTTCCACCAACCATCAATTCATAGGCTCTCATCTCCAATCAGCTGGCCCGCTCCAGATACCAGCACCACATCCTGATGGTATCTCAGATCACATTCAACACTGTATTTGAGTACAGCTAAGACGGGTTACTAGAAAACAGGTAGGACTTGTCACACAAAGGTTGGAAAATTCTAGGAACTTTCAGGAAATTCTCTGGTTTTCCAGAAATCCTGGATTTCCTGCTTATTCACTCCTGATTCCAGGTATCTTCCAACCAGGAATTCTGGAAAACCTGGGAATTTAAAGGTTCCCGGAATTTTGCAACCCAAGTCACACAAAAGCAAATGAACACACACACACTTTTCCATATATATGCTGCATGTTGAACTGGCGCCCCCAAAATAAGTGCGCATATGAGAGCGAGAGAAAGAGGGGTACTGTTAAAGAGAGAGTGAGGGAGAAAGAAGGTAAGCATCATCCTGTAGTGCAGATGGGTCTCCCACTGAGGCAAGCCTGGTTTCCGTGGTGATTTGTTTCCCTGGGATGCACATGAGTAAATTGATGGCTTTTCATTTCAATAATACCTTACCCCACCCACCCTAAAAAACAAAGTCACATCTTCCCTCAGAATAACCTTTCTTCCGCCTCTCCTCGTACCAATATTACTAGTCCCTCTTCTTCTCCACGTCTTCATCCCCCCCATTCCTCCCGCTCTCTGGAGATTGATGCAGCATTTATCAATTAGAAAGTGGCCTCTCCCACCTCTCACTGACAGAAGACAACAAGTACTTCCTCAGAGACGTACAGTGCTGCTGCTACTCCTATAAAGACACAATGTTAACCTGTTTCCTCTCATCAGCCCACTGTGGCAAAGACTGTTAACCCCTGACCTGGCCCACTTACGATCAGACGGAGTCCTTCTGATATTGATCACTGCACTGCATTCCCTATTCATCAATAAGCAGGAAAAACACAGCGATCAATGCAGCAGCCCAGGTGAGCGTCGCGCTACACAGAGCTCAACCATTAGCTGATGCAAGGCCCCATGCAAATCAATATTCATCCACAGGCCTCCGCTGCACCTGTTAGGGGACTGTACCACTATATCCTTCATTTAGAGTTATTCATGTAACTTGGTTGTTCTACAAAACGGTGGGCTATACGTTTAGATTTTTAATACATTGTAAGGCTGCACGGTGCGATTTCAAAAAAGTCGTTTGAAAGGCATGAGCTCGGGTTTGTTTTTGAGCAGGCTGTACACACTTCGCCAGTCTCTCATTCACAATTTGAGAAACACTTGATAATGCTTCGGATTTTCCGCCGGCATTCCCTTTGTGGTGATAATGCACCCTAAAAACCAGTAGGCTTTAAGCGCAAATGTCCCATTCATGGAAAAACACCATTCTGGAAAGTAACCGCAAATGTCCCATTCATGGAAAAACTACCATTCTCCAAAGTAACCGCAAATGTCCCATTCATGGAAAAACTACCATTCTCCAAAGTAACCGCAAATGTCCCCTTCATGGAAAACACCATTCTCCAAAGTAACCGCAAATGTCCCATTCATGGAAAAACACCATTCTCCAAAGTAACCGCAAATGTCCCATTCATGGAAAAACACCATTCTCCAAAGTAACCGCAAATTTCCCATTCATGGAAAAACACCATTCTCCAAAGTAACCGCAAATGCGATTATGCGTGTGGTGCTTTTATTATAAAAATGTGCATTTTTATGGTGAAAATCTCTCCAAACTCACACAATGCATACAGTATTGTATGCCAGTTAGGCTCTACACCCGCTGTAAAGCGGATTAATGTGCTTCATTTTATGAAGTTATTTGGCCACTTTAGTTGTGACACAAACCTTATCAAAACAGAAGGTGGAGCCAACCCACAGATAAAGGGTCAAGAAAAACCAGGAAGAGAAGAAGAGAGTGCTGGAAGGATCTATGAACAATAGAGAAAGAGACAAAAGAGATTGGCTGGATTTACCGTGTATGAGTTGGACTGTTTTGGACTTACCTGTTGGCGTTTGGACCTGGAGCTACCGAGAACCCGATACGTGTACCGAACCCTGCTATCCTTGACCTGGCCTATGGCCTGGGTGGACCAGGATGGAGAAACAAACACACAGGTACTGTCCTGTTCGAAAGAACTCTCATTCTTGGGTGATTTGGTGACAGTTTACCACTTAGTTTGTGACAAACGCTCCTAACCTTGAAGAGATTTGCCACACGTGGTGGAGGATGCGGACATGGACTAACCATACCACTGGGGAGTCAGGTTTTTTTTGTGGCTTTGTTTGGTTAGGACAGTTTCTCAGGAAAATGAGTATGGAGGGAGCCATACAGGCCCTGTTACAAGCGGCGGCCGCCCAACAAGAGGCAACTAGAGCTCAACAAATAGCTCATCAGGATGCAATGCGAATGTATCAGGACACGTTACAGGTCCAGCACCGCACCAACCAGCTGCTCAGAGGAGAGCAAGAGAGAAACACCCGGGAGTTAAGAGAAGGCCTAAAGGTTCTAGCGGACCAAATTGGGGCTCAATTACCAGCTGCAAATACCCAGAGGAGGGCCAATCATTTTCTTCAAAAAATGACAGCGCATGATGATGTGGAAGCATATCTTACCACCTTCGAAAGGACGGCAGAGAGGGAGAAGTGGCCAAAAGTAGAATGGGCAGGGCTTCTGGCACCATACCCGGCAGGGGACGCTCAAAAAGCGTATTTCGACCTGGAGTTGAAAGATGCACAGGATTACGATAAACTAAAGGGAGAGATCCTGACTAGACTGGGAGTGACCAATACCGTGAGGGCACACCGCTTCCACCAGTGGTCCTACCGACCGGGACAACCCCCACGAACACAGATGTTCGACTTGATTCACCTGGCACGGAAATGGTTGCGACCAGAGACCCGGTCATCCGCCGAGATCGTCGAGACCATCGTACTCAACCAGTTTCAGCGAGGTCTACCCCAAGAAGTGAGACGATGGGTTGGCCAGAACGAGGTACTTTCCGCCGACCATCTCGTGGGCCTGGTTGAACGGTATTGTATGGCAGGAACAGCTGAGCAGGCACAGGAGGAAAGATTCCCGTTCCCCAGGCATGGGCATACCAGCGGACAGGGTAAGGCTGTCCCAGCATATAGAGGGGGAAGAGAGTAGCGTGGGCCATGAGGAAAGAATCAGAATCAGGCCGAGACACTAAGGGAAAAAACGGAAACCGGGACTGGGTGTCGAGGGGGTCTCCCCCCCGAACCCCTATTATCTGTTACAATTGTAATCAACCAGGACATATTGCAGCCTACTGCCAAATTAAAGAAGAGCCAATGCAATGTAACCTCGGTGAAAATGAAGATGATATACGGTATGCATGTCCTGTTGTAACCACTGTACTTGAAAGATCAAGAAACAAACATATGTGCAGGGTGAAGGTTGAAGGGAAAGAGTTTGAAGCACTGCTGGATTCCGGCAGTATGCTAACCCTGGTTGTTGCAAGCCTAGTGCCGAATCATAAACTGGATACAAGACAGGATATCAGTGTTACATGCATTTATGGGGATACCCGTCTGTACCCCATGGCCTTAGTGAGCATACAAACAGAGGACGGTCTGCTGGATTATGAGGTCGGTGTGGTCCCAAAGATGCCATATGATGTAATATTGGGTAGAGACTTTCCTAACTTTGCGAAGTTAGGCCACAAGAATGGCATATTTGAGAAGCCAACAACCCTGACCAAGCAGGAAGAAGCATGGGGCCTTCAACCAAAGCCAGGAAAAGAGGTCTCCCAGGGGACAACATCACAAGTGCTAGTAGGGGAGGAGGAGGATGAAGTGGCAAACCTCGCTGATAACGAACAGCCCGGTACTAGTGGGGCTGGGGTCGGTCTGAATCCAGAGGACGATGATCTAGAACCCACAGACCTGGCAGGTTCCTTGACTAATTTTGGGACGGCCCAAAACCAGGATCCAACCCTGCAGCAAGCCAGAGCAGATGTGCAGGTCGTAGATGGTACTCACATAAATGTTGGTATGATGCCTAATAGTTTTCCCCACTTCATCATGAAAAAGGGTTTGGTGTACAGAGTCTCAAAAATAGGGGTTAATGTGGTGGAACAGTTGTTGGTTCCCACTCGGTACCGGAGGACAGTACTGGATCTAGCTCATGGGCACATTCTGGGTGGACACCTTGGTATCGATAAAACCCGAGACCGGATTGTAAGGAGGTTTTACTGGCCAGGAATTCAAGCTGAAGTGGCTCGGCATTGTGGAGAGTACCCGGAGTGCCAGTTAACAGCTCCCCGACCAGCTGTTAGAAGCCCGTTAGTGCCACTCCCCATAATCGAAACACCATTTGAGAGGATAGCGATGGATTTAGTGGGCCCACTACTCAAATCCGCCAGAGGGCACCAATACATTCTGGTCATTCTAGATTATGCCACTCGCTACCCAGAAGCCATTCCCCTTCGGACGACGGCTTCCAAGAATATTGCAAAGGAATTAGTGCTCTTGTTCACCAGGGTAGGGGTTCCAAAGGAGATCCTTACCGACCAGGGGACCCCCTTTATGTCCCGAATTATGGCGGACCTTTGTAAACTGTGGCAGGTGAAACAGTTGAGGACATCGGTTTACCATCCTCAGACGGACGGGCTGGTCGAGAGAGTCAACCGGATCCTGAAGTCAATGCTCAGGAAGGTAATCGATAAGGATGGGAAGAACTGGGATTGCATGTTGCCGTATCTGACGTTTGCCATTAGAGAGGTTCTTCAAGCCCTTTGAGCTGGTATATGGGAGGCATCCCCGGGGAATCTTAGACATCGCCCGGGAAACCTGGGAGCACCAATCCACCCCGTATATTAGTGTCATAGAGCACGTCACGGCAATGCAAGACAGGATAGCCACAGTCATGCCCATCGTCAGAGAGCACATGAGACAAGCACAGGAGCACCAGCGGCACACTTATAACCGGCAGGCTACCCTGAGGGAATTTCAACCAGGAGATAAGGTGTTAGTGCTGATCCCCACGGTAGAGTGTAAACTACTGGCCACATGGAAAGGACCATATGAAGTACTAGAGAGAATAGGAGAAGTCAATTATCGGATCCGACAGCCAGGTCGACGGCCCCAGGAACAGATTTATCACATAAATCTGTTAAAATCATGGAGAGAGAGAGAAACACTAATGGTCACATACCCCACACACACTCAGGAGACAGTCGAAGTAAATATCTCACCCACTCTGTCCCCAGCACAAGTACAGGAAGTAAAGACCCTGATCCAGAAGAACAGAGATGTGTTTTCAGAGGTACCTGGCCGAACTGAGGTTACGGCTCATGATATCGTTTCCCTACCAGGGAGAAAAGTGAGTATGAGGCCATATCGGGTACCCGAGGCTCGACGGGCCGCGATTAGAGCAGAGGCGGAGAAAATGTTGACAGCTGGAGTGATCGAAGAGTCACATAGTGAGTGGTCTAGCCCAATTGTGATGGTCTCCAAGCCCGATGGGTCTTTGCGGTTCTGTAACGACTTTCGGAAGGTAAATGAAATCTCCAAGTTTGATGCCTACCCCATGCCCCGAGTAGATGAACTACTGGAAAAAAAATTGGTAATGCTCGGTACATTACGACTCTTGATCTGACAAAAGGGTACTGGCAAATTCCTCTGACCCCCAGGGCCAAAGAAAAGACAGCCTTTGCAACATCTGACGGTTTGTTTCAATACACCGTCATGCCATTCGGCTTACACGGGGCCCCAGCCACCTTTCAACGGCTCATGGACAAAGTCCTAAAACCGCACAAAGCATATGCCGCAGCTTATTTAGATGACGTGGGGATCTACAGCCCAGATTGGGAATCCCACTTACCCCGGGTACAGGCAGTGTTAGACGCCCTTAGAAAGGCAGGGCTCACGGCAAACCCTGCCAAGTGTTATGTGGGGTTAGAGGAAACAGAGTATCTGGGATACACTGTGGGAAGAGGGTTAATCAAACCCCAACATAAGAAGGTGAAGGCAATTAGAGAATGGCCGAAACCAGTAAATAAGAAGCAGGTTCGAGCCTTCCTAGGGCTGACGGGTTACTACCGGAAGTTCATCCCAAGTTATGCCACAGTGGCCGCCCCACTTACCGACATGACTAGAGCCAGAGGGCCAAACATGGTCAAATGGGATGAAAGGGCCACCAAAGCATTTAGGACATTACAGGAGGCTCTCTGCTGTAATCCAGTGCTGGTGGTACCAGACTTTGAGAGAGAGTTTATGGTTCAGACGGATGCCTCAGAGGTCGGCTTGGGAGCAGTGCTATCCCAAGAGGTAGAAGGGGTGGAACACCCCATCCTGTTTTTAAGCAGGAAGCTGGAACCACGGGAAACCAACTACTCAGTCGTTGAGAGAGGCGCTGGCAGTAAAGTGGGCTCTAGAAAGCCTGAAATACTACCTGCTGGGGCGCCACTTCACCCTCATCAGTGACCATGCCCCACTCACCTGGATGCATAGGGCTAAAGAGAAGAACGCTCGGGTGATGCGGTGGTTTTGAGTCTCCAACCGTTTCATTTTGACTTGAAACACAGAGCAGGGAAGGAAATGGGAAACGTGGATGGGTTATCCCGCATGCACGCATATTTTGCTGCGGTAGCCCGACCTAGGGGGTCGGATCTAGGGGGAGAGATGTGTGGCAAAGAAGGGGGTCGAGTGGTAAATGGCAGATATGTGAGAGCAGAACTAATAAACGGGCTCTGCCCGATCACTAAAATTGCCACCCGTCAGAACTACAGACCACCAAAACTACAAGTCCCAGAAGCAAGGGGAACCCTCAGAAGGTGGAGCCAACCCACAGATAAAGGGTCAAGAAAAACCAGGAAGAGAAGAAGAGAGTGCTGGAAGGATCTATGAACAATAGAGAAAGAGACAAAAGAGATTGGCTGGATTTACCGTGTATGAGTTGGACTGTTTTGGACTTACCTGTTGGCGTTTGGACCTGGACCTACCGAGAACCCGATACGTGTACCGAACCCTGCTATCCTTGACCTCGCCTACGGCCTGGGTGGACCAGGACGGAGAAACAAACACACAGGTACTGTCCTGTTCGAAAGAACTCTCATTCTTGGGTGATTTGGTGACAGTTTACCACTTAGTTTGTGACAAACGCTCCTAACCTTGAAGAGATTTGCCACAAATATAAATATATATATATATACACAAAATAATGTGTGAAATTGTTTTGGATTTGGAATGGACCATTATCATGCACCTGCCTCGAAACGGGAAAAACACATGTCATCTCTGCACTTAAATAGCAAATGGAACACGCTTTTCCTGTGGTCCATTTTCATGCCAGCCAGTGAGGCTCTACTCCGGTTGTAGAGATGAGCAATGTGCTTAATATTAGGAAAGTAGAGAAATAAATATAGTAGACCGAGCCTATAGAAAGCTGATGGGATCCTCTTTTTAAGAGGCCATCACTCGGTTTTCTCACAATTACATGACCTATAGAAATGTTGCACAACATGAGCTCATGGGCTCTCCTGAAGTGTTTGAGTAGATTTTCAATTACATTTGCACTGATGTCAGAGTGGTTCGAGGGACAATAGAGTGGTGCCAGGCAGATAGCAAGTTTGGTAGGCTACTAATGACCATCAGCAGCATCAGAGATTAGAGAAGCCTAATTACCGTGACGTGGAATTTGACTGACCTCATGACCACAGGTGTGGCGGTAATACGGTCACCGACAGCCCTAACCGTAGGTGTGAATGGTGTAAGGGCATGAGAGACGCAAGACAGAATAAGTGAATGTGTCTGTATTGATAGTGCTAGTGAAAAAGGATAAACATGTTATAGAAAGTCAATGTGGGTGTTTGTGATGCATGGGCAAGAGAGGCCACAACACATCTATAAGAACAGTATGTGTGTATCTCCACATTGGATATAGTCAGGAAAGAGAGCACAGCCAAACGCCAACAGTGCAGCCCAGTGTCCTCCACAGATCCAATCCAACAGAGACTCCATTTTGGCTCAAATCCATACCATAAGTCTTTCAGAAGCCACCAAGAGGTAGCCTTAACAAAGCCTGAGGTAGGTACAGTCCAAATATTACTGAGCAGCACTAACCTACAAATCACATCAACGTCCAATCAAATGGCCATCTGATTTACTATTAAATATTAGTGAAACTGCTCATCGCCCACCCTTCCCTTTCAAACGACAAGCAAGCAATTCTACTGATTGTCCAAGAGGAACACTCCCATTACTGTTGGCCCAGTTAGGCTCTAGTGAAGTAATCAACCAGGGCCCAGGAGTATAGGGCAGGCTGACTGCCATCTGAAGCCCTGTTTCCACAGCAGGTGCCTGATCCGGTCAGACACCAGTTTGGCCTGTTCACGGTTTCCAGTTTTAACCCAGAACCAGAGGAAAGCCTGCTCTTTCTAAGTATAGCAGTAAGCAGGCAACAGCAGTGTCTATCCAAGCGACGGGCCGGTGGCCCAGGCAGCGTTGCCAGGAGAGATGAGTCAGGACTCCCAGGCTAGCTTCACTGAGGCATGGACGCACAGCAATTACAGCCACCAGCAGAGTCCTGGCATTGCCGCCACACACACACACTCATCTGCACACCGCAGATGTGGAAACGCTCATCCACAGATAATACAGCTAGTGAAGAAGGAAACGAGTTCTCGGTGAAGATAATATACACTAACTGAAAATCCATGCATTAATGTGTGCGTTTCTGTGATGCCCATACGCAAGCGTGTTTTCAGGAGAAGATAAGGGCAGCAGACAGACTCCCCTCAGGGTTGTAGGCAGCAGACTCTTTAATATTGCAGAACAGTGATAAATAAATTAGACAGGCTGCAGGGAGATAAGGTGACTCTGCAGATAGAGAGACAGAGAAACTCCTCTCTTCTTTCCCTACAGGGGTTAGAAAACAAAACACGTCAGCCCCAGTATGCAGATGTGCCACGACAAAAAAAAGCTGTAAGAAAACTAATTAGCAAACAAACATTAACTTACTCTCCTCCCCCGCGGAGAGCAGAACAGAACATGGATGTAGATGTAATATGCCAAGCCTCAGAGATGAACAACTGCAGTGCCTATTACACACATCTGTGGGCCAGGCAGCCAATCAGTGAGGAGAGACGAATTGGAGTGGGACGATGTTGGTATAAAAAAGGTCAGATTTATTTGTCCCAGAAGTTGCAACTTCTAAGCAGAACGAGGCAGATAACAGGCCTATGTTGGGTGTCAGAGTACAGGAGGAGACCGGTGTCCTTCACCCTGTTTACTTCCTGTCACACAGCACAGGCAGGAACGAGGCTCAGCTTGCACTTACCTTGGCATTGTTCTCAGAGAAATTCAAGGCGAACGAAAGTTCGATTTTTGGAGGAAGATAGAGGTGGAACAGAAGATAGTGTAGGGTACGGAGAAGGAATGTAAGAGCAAAAAGTCAAAATAGATAGGAACAGGAAGGAGAGAATATAAAGACGAAGAAAATAAAGAGCAGGAGAGAGAGAATGCCATGTTCATATTGTTTCCGACTAGAGATGAGCACTCGTCCAAGCGTCAGTACCACTTCTCACACACATCTCTCTCACTACAAGACAAACACACACGGACTATGTAGCCTAGTCCGTGTCCCTGGGCTGCTAAGCCTCTATGAGGTAGGAATTTTCTCCTTCACACTCAAGCAGGAGATCAAAGACTAGACTAGCACCTGACTGGCTGCATGTTCCGCTGACACTCACTCTTTACATCTGCTTTGATGCTGCTAATGCAGCTTCCTGCCTGCTACACACAGCATATACATACACCCTGCAGACAGGATACACCTGCAGCCATGCATCTTCTCATCCAGATATATGAATATAGACAGAGCTCAGTCCCTTCCTCTCATCCCTTTCTTATCTTACATAATCTTCCTGCCTCGCTCACTTCTTTCCGCTCTTCCATCTCTACCCTCCAGCAGCAGTTAAGTCCACTAAAAACTGTTTAAAGCTGGATTCTCTCCACTCCCTTATCCACACCATCTTAATTTCTCTTCTACTCATCCCCTTTCTCCTCTCCTCCTGTGGATGGTGTACGCCTGCTAAGAGCAGCTCTAAAACCTTGCCGACAGCTCTGCCGCTGGCTAAGCTCATACAGCTGAGCCACAGGGCAATGTACCTATAACCACCGGCCTTCTCTTCATCTCCCCTCCAGGGAACAGAGCCAACAGTGAGATGGAGAGATAGTCAGAAAGATGAAGAGGAGCGAAAGAAGGACAGACATAGACCAGTGGAGGCTGGTGGGAGGAGCTATAGGAGGATGGGCTCATTGTAATGGCTTAAATGGAACAGAGTCAAACATGTGGTTTCCATATGTTTGATACCATTCCACTGATTCCGTTCCAGCCATTACAATGAGCCCGTCCTCCTATAGCTCCTCCCACCAGCCTCCACTGAGAGACAGATATAGACCGAGGGGTGGAAGGAGTAAGGTTCTAAACATATTTCCCATCTCTCTGGGATTAGTGTAGTTCTAATCTGCCCTGCAGTCTTCTCTCCTCCCTTCAGCCATGGGTTTAGAGAGACAGTCACAAGTCAAGAGGAAAGCAGATTTCCCTGGGTCTTTAGCCGCTACCATTAGCCCATCACTATACGCCATCCCCTACCTCACTAATCAATTTAGCAGCTCGGCCCTGAACCCCAGCCCATCACTCATAATCCACCCCCCTCAGCTCCACACTCCACCTCGCGTTCCGGTCTCCACATAGGAAATATCCAGGGATTTTCCAAGAAAAAAAAAGGTATATTCCCTTATAATGAGTTCCTCTCTGGCAGATGCTCATATGAGGTGACCTACAGAGAGTAAAATAACCAGTCAGTCAGTCGGTCAAGCTTAACGGAAATGCATGCTTGCCTATGGGAGACTCAGTGAGCATGGATTCAGAAGTATGTATGAGGATACAAACCGACTCAGCCAAGCCATAACTTTATCATGGTTATTCTCTAAACTCCTCGTCTGGTCTAACTAAGAGGGAGTTTTACAGCTCAGGCCTCAGTGCACTAGTGGTCACACACCACAAACCATCTCTCTCACACACACACAACAAAAAGATGAAGGAAAAAGCCTCAGTACGGGTCATAAATCTCAGAGGGCCGTATTCAGAAGTGCATGGCAAAGTGCCAACAGGTCTACCAGTATGGGCCACACCCCTTCCTTAACCTTAAGATGAATACAACTACTCCTCCCACTAGGAGTTTAGGTACTCATATGACAGATTAGAAGAGAAGATTGAGTATTCATATCCTTTGAGAAGCCCGGTATCTGTGCTAAGGAGAGTTCAGGCCCATGCTGTAGTAGATAGAAACCATCTGCTCACGTCAGCCACACATGTGCTGCGTTCCTCCTGTCTGATCAGCCAACACACATGGCCCCGCAGACAGTCTCCTGTGTTATAGCTTACACACAGACCCATGCATGTATTCTCACACACAAACCATAGCGTACAGAGTGAACTACACACACAACCCCCCCCCCAAAAAAAAAGAACACACCTGCCCCATCAGTGCCAACCCTCTGGTCAGCAGCTCACCCAAAAAGGAGTCAAGTAGATGTGACAGCTGGGAAAGACACATAGACCAGTGAACATTGCATCTCACACACACAGCAGTTGTGAGTGACTCTCTCATTCCCTGGTGTCAACATTCCTCTGCCTGCTCTCGCCACTGCCAAAACAGCACCAGTCAAAGACATCCATTTCCACTGCCTAAAACACACACACACCTTTTTTCTGTTAGTAAAGGCAGCTGACATCAGTCCACTCAGTAGGAGCCAAGACTAGAGTCACCATAACCCCTAGGGACATGGTCATTTAGCCCTGTTCATTCATTCATAACCTATTCACACAAAGAAAGAACAGGGTAAACAGAGCACCTCCCCCTTTCCTTCCAAAACCCAACAGGGAGAGGAGGACAAATAGATGTGGTGCTTCCAGCCCACCATTCAAAAAGGTAAAGAGCAGAGACCTGGCAACACAGAATATACCCCCTGGCTTCTATAGAACATCAGAGGCCATGGGGAGGACTACAGGAGTGTGTGTGTGTGTGTGTGTGTATGATGTGGAGAGGTATTCTACATCTCCCTCAGCCCATCCAGCCAGCCTCATCCACAGCACCACAGAGAGACAACCGCCAGCATAAGAGATGCTGTGGTCTCAACTTTTAGAAATCTGTAGAACCTTATTTGAACCCCTAACCACACCCAGTAGTCCAGCTCCTCTAGGCCAGGAAAGGGGGGGGGGGGGGGGTGGCAGGCAGTGGAATGGCGTATTTTTAGATAGTGGACTTTTAGCGGAAGAAGCGCCTGGCTGGCAGAGGGAGTGTTGAATTATTGAACGGCTCGGAGGGACGTCATGCTGGGAGCTCTGCTGGGGCCTTTTGGGGGGCTCCTCGTGCACCACACACACACAAACCAATCAAAGCTAGAGAATGTCAAGACGAGAGGGGCTCGGGGACAAGCACTTGCTTAATGGAAAAGAATGTTGGTGGGAAAAACAGAAAAACATTATACTCAATGTGAGTTTACTACTGCAAGAAATACAACTACCTGTGGAGGAAAAGACTTGGCAAATGGGGGAATTGTGACACTCGGATTCTGTGTAAGTGTTTCACTCGTCGGGTTCCGTTCCTCAAACATAGTGTGAGAGTCTTCTGGGGCCAGTCGCACCAATTCTGGTCTTAACTCTAAACCCGATCTAGGCTTGAAGACCAACGTTTTCACACACAGCTGGTGCAGAATGACTAAAAAAAAAGAAGCTCCAAGCCCATCTCTTCCCGGGGGGTTTTCCTACACAACGTTACCTTTCCCAGGTCACTGGTCTTTCCACAACACACAACATCAAGGCAGGGCTGAAAAATGTTGAGCATCTGCTTATACCAAAAGCAAAAAAAGTGGGTCCAGGAATCTGCCTCCAGAATGAAGTGATGCAGAGTGGAACAACCACGAGAGGAGCACCGTTCTTTTTTTGTTCTGCCAGAGTGAATGGTGTATTTGTTTTTTAAAATTATTATTATTCTCATCGATTCTATTATTTTATGGCTCCTGGAGGAATACATTTTTTTTTTAACTTTGGAGGCCTGAGGCTTGCGGGGCATTTGGCAGGAAATTACATTGTCTGGAACAGGTGTGTGCCCAGATATCATGAAATTCCACTGCTTAACCTCTTGATTCCTCCATACCATCACGGCTGGTTGTTCACTTCCTCTAACGTCCTCTGGAAATCTATTACTTTAGAGTTGCATTTTACACACAAAAACATGAGGGAACACAGACACACACACACACAGGTAAACACACTAAGCCATCCTCTAGAATGCCGACACTGCAATTAGTCATGCCGCTTCTTTCATCTCCAGTGTGAGTGGGCTCAAGAGGGATCCAGGCTGCTGAATATCTAAACCAGACTACAAACCACACACACACCTGGAGCATGACAGAGATGCAAACGCCGCCGCAGACAAAGCTGTCCACAACCATACATTTCCACACAGTAAGATGCAGACCGACACACTCCCGCAGATCAGCCAACTGGAGCCCACCAACACTCCATAACAGCTGAAGAGGGTTTATTCCCATGGGGAGGGAACCGTGAGCCTGATGCAGAGAGACACACACTGGAGCCATTCTGCACCGGAGCAACAGTACAGATGAAATGAGGATAAATGGCAGTATGCAGATGGGAATGAAAGGAGTTCAATTGAAAGCCCCTCAGTGCTCCAGTAATCAGACTGCAGTTCCACTGAGCTTTAATCACACTGACAACCTGAGAGGATGAAAGAGAGGATAGGAGGGAGAGAGGAGGACAAAAGCAGGTCAACTATAATATTCAAAGGTTCAGAAAACTGCAAGCAATGGGCTTCCCTCCGCGATAACCTCTCACACATGCACTCGACTCACACACCACGTCTCCTTTTCTCTTGCACACACACTCTGTCCCACCCCAGGATTAAAATGCAAATGGTGCCCTTTCCACTAACAGAGGCCTTTATTGTTAGTGTGATGGTAAGGTGAACTCCGATGAGGGCCAAGGTAAGCAAGAGAGGGAACAAGTGAGGAGGAGAAAAAAAAAGAGGAGCCCCACTAAAAAGGTCAGCCTTGTGTTCTTTCCTCTCATCCCTCTTAACACAATACTTCTCTCCATCTTCTCCTGTACAGAAACTGTCTACGCACACGCAGCCACACCACTCTCCTCTAAACTGCACTTGGTACTGCACTTGGTAGCAGAGGGGGGGGGGGACATCAGCACAAAAAGGAAAAAGATGACTTCATCATCAGAACTCCCTTTCTCCATTAAGCCATTCAGAGAAAAGATAACATGTTATGGGGAGTTAAGAGGAGAGTTCTAAATGTCACTTGTATTCTATTGTGGAGCTAGTAGTAAGTCTATTCATCAGACAGACTCTTCAGCCAGACTATCACCCATGTAGAGAGAGCATCTCTCCCTACAGCATATCAACAAGAGATGAACGTTAGTCGGGTTGTTTACATGGAGTCAGAACAGCCTGGAATGGATATATTACAGACGAAGACGCCATGAATCACTACATTCATTCTTAACACCTTACAAGGTATAGCATTTAGTTTGTGTGTTTCCAGCTTGCTATTCCTCTCTGAGAGGCGATGTATCATTCTCGGGCTAAATCGATTCCTCCTCCAGCCCTTGGCTACACTGCATCTCAGTGCTTACCCACCGCCCCTGGGACAGGAATACATAAAACAATCACATACTGTAGCAGAAGCACCATTTGAATAGCTGGTGTCTGACATCAGTTTCACACTTCAATAAAGCGTGTAGGAATAAAAACACACCAACAACAAAAAGCCCCTCGCCTACATGAGCAAATCTGAAGTGAACACCCTCTCCCACACAGAGCTGAGGAAGGCTTTTAATGCCTAGATTACCATCCTCTATAAGGAATCCAGGGAAAGAGAAATTAAGGAGCAAACTCAAACATGCTGCAGGGAAAATCAGACAAATGACCAGTTTTGGTCAAAGGGAGGCAGGGAGCTGCTGCACTAGAACCCACAGTTCTACCCTGAAAAAGAATGGCCATCCTTCATCTCCATCGCTGTCTATTTTTAGAATGTTATCTTTCAGCCTGGATCAAGCCAGATACTCAACTTCTGTATTCGACATACTAGATCAGGCCGGAACAGTAGAGCTCCTTATGAAAACACTGACAGCCTGTAGACTGGGTCTGGGAGAGAGGCAGCGTGAGCGTTGAGTTTCTTCACGTAGCTCCATGGCGTCAGTCAATACTGGGCTGTCAGGCCCGCGTGGCCACAGCTGCAGCCCATGGAGACAAGGTCGCTGTTCAGGCAGGCCTGGCCATCATGACCAATCAGTGTTGTTACCCTGCCAACTATGGAAATAACCTCCGGCCACCTCCCAACATCACATTAACAAAACACACGCATCCTCTCCTGGTCAGGTTGAGGAGGAACAAGCCCAGGATCCCACTTTCTCTCTCGTGCAGGGAGTATAATTACATTGACTGACTGCCTACCCACCTCTCTCTCGCACACACACACACACACACACACACACACACACACACACACACACACACACACACACAGTGCCTGGTGGATGGACGCTTTGCCCCTCGACAGGAACATCTGGTTGATGAGAGTAGGAAGTGTATTTCTGTCAGACGAGCTGTTCGATCTGTGCCATTGAATGCTTGTCATGGAGTGAAAGACCTACAGCTGCCAGGGCTTTGTCTGTGACTAGTGAATGACCAGAACATGGAGAGGGTGACAGGTGTATGGGCATCGGGTGACATACCGTATTCAGACCAGAATATGATCAATATCAGGAAGCATCTCTCACTGGGATTAGAAATGTTCAGCTCACTTGTCACATCCATCTTCAAATCAACCTACACATTTGAATGAGTTTAATCCTATTATCCACCAAGCCTGCTATAATCGGTTTAGAGACTTCATCTGCAGCATACCACACAATCGTGTTAAGTCTTTTAAACTTGTAAGACCATGAATGACTGTCTCTTATTTTTGGCACAACTTCACAAAGTAAAATGCTAAAGTGCCTTCCCTCATGTCCCTGTGGAGAGGGATTCGTGTGAGTTGATGCATAGCAAGTGCATGTGCACGTGTTGACCAATCCAAAAAAAGTATGGTCTCAACAAATAAATGATAACAGACCATTTATCTTACCTCTCCCCCATGGCCATCGAAAATCCCAAATATAGACGGGTGACTCCTGTTCACGATGTCAGTGAGGACCTCGAAGCGGTCTTCCATGTGATCTCTCCGGCCTTGGATAGAGTACACCGCCACATTGTTACTCTTGAACTCCCAGGTTTTGGAGAACTCTGCGTCCAGAACATCTAGACCCCTGAATTTTTCATTCTGCATAATCTCCGCCACTTTCCCTTTGACCATTTTGACAGCATCCCGGCTGGACTTGACGATGGTTTTCACCTCGTCCGTGTGGAAGAAGTAACTCCACAGAGCCAGGCTTATGCATAGGAGGAACAAGGTCTCGGGTCTGAGCAGAAAATAACGCATGATCCGACCCAAAAGAGACAACAGTGTCATCGTATCCTCTATCATTTATACAAACACGAAATCACGGCAGGTAGTTATTGTTTATCCGCGACTTTCAGTCCATTATTATCGATGCGAGAATAAATAAATAGGCGAAACCAAATTAAGCAAGCGTAGCCTACAGCACAGCGTAAAAGGCTGAATTAATTCAACGAAACGCTGATAGCTCACATGTAGAAATGCTGCTTGACGTCTTGGAGAATCCGTAGACACTTCGGGGTGAAAGATTCTGCCTTGGCTTGTTCACTCTAGCATAAAACCTCGTGAACCAGCGGTTGTCCCTTCTCCATATGATGCGGTGACTCACACAACCGTGCAAGGAGGAGAATGGTAGCTATATATAACCTCAGACAATTGGAGACCTCGCTTTGAAGTACCTCGTTTAAAGCTAACCTGAAAACAAACTGCTTGCTCCCTCAACCTTTGACAGCGAGATTGAACTGTAAATAGTGCCCTCAAACTGTAGCGTTCGGTTTGCAGGATCGCACCACTGGGAGCACGTGAGGTGTGCACCATGCAAGCTTTTTTAGGATAACATGCATCATATTTCTTGAGGGACAAACTAAATGTCACTTGCAACTTTATACTGCTGAATGTAGCGTTTGGAAAAATCGCTTATTTTTAACGTACGTAAATTCTGGACGGATGCATGGTCCTCCCCACAGAGGATTGTTTTAATAGGATCCCACTTTCTATACGTTACAGCAAGCAGAGGACCAGACCAATGTTTTGTCTAGAAGGGATACAGCTTTTGTCAAAATTGACTTTTCGAAGCAGGTTAGGAGAATTAATGTAGGTTAGGAAAAGGATTAGGGTGAGCGATAATGCACCAAAAAAAAACGAAAACACCTTTGACGTAAAAAGAAAAACTGT
Source organism: Oncorhynchus masou masou (assembly GCF_036934945.1). Classification (NCBI taxonomy): domain Eukaryota; kingdom Metazoa; phylum Chordata; class Actinopteri; order Salmoniformes; family Salmonidae; genus Oncorhynchus; species Oncorhynchus masou. Next base: position 63,494,595 of record NC_088224.1, read on the forward strand.
ATCCCATCTAGACCCCATAGCGGTTATCAAACAGATAAGGCAAAGGTTTAGGAACTCTAAGGTACATTGTAAAATTCTACTTTGCTTTGTTGTGTTCTTGTTGTTGATGATGATAATGGAGAAAGATAAAAGAGGAAGGTATACTATATAGATAACGATCAAATGTATATTCTTTTGATACATTCATTTATTTTAGATTTAAACAATTGCCTTCTTGTCCAATCCAATGTATGCAACAACAACAAAAAAGATTCATTGGATTATTACAATTTTTCAGTAATTTCATAACTACCATACATAATGCAGTTTCTTCTGTGTGTATGGGATTTACATGGTTTATGAAGCAACTGCACTCAGGCAAAAGAGAGGAACGGACTGGGTCCTTTTGCCACCAGGAAGTACTGTGTCGTCATCATCCTGCTCATCCTTTCCAGTTTGAGAAACGTGGAGGTTCGCAACGTGTGTAGATGAACTAACATTCTGTAAGTATGTGTTGTTTTATGAAACGGCATTAAGGGCCCCGAAACATTTTAACACGGCGCCTCCTATGTAATGACAACTGTCGCGATCATCGCAAATTATTCGGCTAGCAAGTACCAGCCATTTAACATATTTTATTTAACAGTTACTGGTTGCCGTTTGGTAAAGTAAATCCAATTGTATACCTAGCTAACGAGAACTGCCAGCAGAGCGTGGTCTGTCAGATGAGATGTAACATTGTGATAATGGTTAACTGACAGAGATGTCATGGAATAGTATCTAATTCTGTCTGTGTCATGTGTACAAAAAATAATAAACATATACAGTAGGGCAAAAAGGTATTTAGTCAGCCACCAATTGTGCAAGTTCTCCCACTTAAAAAGATGAGGCCTGTAATTTATCATAGGTACACTTCAACTATGACAGACAAGATGAGGGGGAAAAAATCCAGTCCCATGAATTTATTTGCAAATTATGGCGGAAAATAAGTATCTCAATACTTTGTTATATACCCTTTGTTGGCAATGACAGAGGTCAAACGTTTTCTTTAAGTCTTCACAAGTTTTTCACACACTGTTGCTGGTATTTTGGCCCATTCCTCCATGCAGATCTCCTCTAGAGCAGTGATGTTTTGGGGCTGTTGCTGGGCAACAGACTTTCAACTCCCTCCAAATATTTTCTATGGGGTTGATATCTGGAGACTGGCTAGGCCACTCCAGGACCTTGAAATGCTTCTTACGAAGCCACTTCTTCGTTGCCCGGGTGGTGTGTTTGGGATCATTGTCATGCTGAAAGTCCCAGCCACGTTTCATCTTCAATGCCCTTGCTGATGGAAGGAGGTTTTCACTCAAAATCTCACGATACATGGTCCTGGTCCCTTTGCAGAAAAACAGCCCCAAAGCATGATGTTTCCACCCCATGCTTCACAGTAGGTATGGTGTTCTTTGGATGCAACTCAGCATTCTTTGTCCTCCAAACACGACGAGTTTTTACCAAAAAGTTCTATTTTGGTTTCATCTGACCATATGACATTCTCCCAATCTTCTTCTGGATCATCCAAATGCTCTCTAGCAAACTTCAGACGGGATGTACTGGCTTAAGCAGGGGGACACGTCTGGCACTGCAGGATTTGAGTCCCTGGCGGCGTAGTGTGTTACTGATGGTAGGCTTTGTTACTTTGGTCCCAGCTCTCTGCAGGTCATTCACTTGGTCCCCCTGTGTGGTTCTGGGATTTTTGCTCACTGTTCTGGTGATCACTTTGACCCCACGGGGTGAGATCTTGCGTGGAGCCCCAGATCGAGGGAGATTATCAGTGGTCTTATATGTCTTCCATTTCCTAATAATTGCTCCCACAGTTGATTTTTTCAAACCAAGCTGCTTACCTATTGCAGATTCAGTCTTCCCAGCCTGGTGCAGGTCTACAATTTTGTTTCTGGTGTCCTTTGACAGCTCTTTGGTCTTGGCCATAGTAGAGTTTGGAGTGTGACTGTTTGAGGTTGTGAACAGGTGTCTTTTATACTGATAACAAGTTCAAACAGGTGCCATTAATACAGGTAATGAGTGGAGGACAGAGGAGCCTCTTAAAGAAGAAGTTACAGGTCTGTGAGAGCCAGAAATCTTGCTTGTTTGTAGGTGACCAAATACTTATTTTCCACCATAATTTGCAAATAAATTTATTAAAAATCCTACAATGTGATTTTCTGGATTTTTTTTCTCATTTTGTTTGTCATAGTTGAAGGGTACCTATGATGAAAATTACAGGCCTCATCTTTTTAAGTGGGAGAACTTGCACAATTGGTGGCTGACTAAATAATATTTTTGCCCCACTGTATATAACGTTAACAGGAAAGTTGGTACACTAGAAAGCTGGCTACCATCTATTGACTATAATCTATACACATTAGCTGTCGATAATTTCATGACGTTTTTGTATATAATCTAAAAAGTAAACACTTGTCTGGTTCATAACATCAATCTGATTTGTCTTGTCTAGTTCTCACTGCTACATCCAAGCCATTTATAATGGAGTACATGCAAGCTCCTGCTACGAGCAGTCAGGGGAACATGTAAGTAGAATTTATGAGCAGCCTCCTACATGCTACAAATAATCTGTCCTTTACCATTAGTGTGAAGGTGTAGATTCATACCTTTGAAAAAGCTATCAGTTGGTACACAGTACTAATTAAGAAATTATTTCTCTCCTCTACCCAGCCTGTGCTGTACCTGTGGCATCCCCATCCCTCCAAACCCAGCCAACATGTGTGTGTCTTGCCTCAGGACCACAGTGGACATCTCTGAGGGAATCCCCAAGCAAGTCAACCTGCACTTCTGCAAGCAGTGTGAACGGTACTGCCCAGACCACCATCACAAGCCTCTCAAATGTAGTGCCACAGCTAAGATGTTTAAATCCCTATCTATTGCTCTTACTGGACTAAAGGATCGTTAGTCAGTTAACTGGGATCTTACCATGGCTCCTACATTAGTTCAGATGGATTGATTGCTCCTCTTTCTCTTCCATGCAGGTACTTGCAGCCTCCAGCCTCCTGGGTGCAGTGTGCTCTGGAGTCCAGGGAACTGCTCGCCCTCTGCCTTAAAAAACTGAAGGGCAACATGACCAAAGTGAGTATCCCGTCCCTACTCTGCTCTATTTATATTCAAAGATACACTTGTTAAAACATGTAACAGGGCTGTAGCCATTCACCTCAGAAACTCATGTGACCTCACAATCCAGGTGCGTCTGATCGATGCTGGATTCCTGTGGACGGAACCCCACTCCAAGCGGATCAAGTTGAAGGTGACCATACAGAAAGAGGTGAGAGAGAGGAGACGAGTGGAGGCATGAGAGTGTGATTGTTAATAGAAGGGATTAGTGTGGATTAGGAACCTGATCTGGAGGACATGTCCCACCGCTATGTGTCCCACCATGTTGTCATTATTGAATCCAGGTGACACTAAAGGGATAAAGGGCTGACTAGTTTCAGAGCACAGTGATTGGGTGAAGGTTAGCCAGTGGCAGTTATAACGTCATGACCTTTCAGAGGAGTCTCAGTTCCTCAGGGCCCAGGGCTTTGTCTGGAGTGTAGGGGGTTTTGTGGGACCTGTGATCTTGTATCTAGATGCCCTTTAGTCACCAGAAATAGCAGCACCAAACCCTGATGAATAAAGTCTTACACATCAGTGTTTCCCAAATGGCGGGTGGGTAACGATCCACTGGTGGGTCACAGCCAATTTCCTTTGGGTTACAGCTTTCTAGCCCAGTTCTGGATTTTAAAGAGTGTTTTATTTACCTGGTGTGTCACATTACAGTCGTAAACTATGTTCTGAGTCAGTCATATAAGAGAATAGTGGTTGATGGTAGTGTGATTTCTTCCTGTCCAGGTGATGAACGGAGCCATCCTGCAGCAGGTGTTTGTGGTGGAGTTTGTCATCCAGGGCCAGATGTGTGACGACTGCCACCGTGTCGAGGCCAAGGACTTCTGGAACTCTGTGGTGCAAGTCAGACAGAAGGTACCACTGATGATTAGAATTATATTATTCATGTTGCTCACCACAACAATAGTTTTTTTAACATGTTGTGTTTTTAACCTAATATTGGGCTGGTCCTTTTTTAGACTTCTCACAAGAAGACCTTCTACTACCTGGAGCAGCTGATTCTCAAGCACAAACTCCATCAGAACGCACTCAACATCAAGGAGATCCATGGTGGGTTTGGGATACAATATACTGCTCTAAAGTGGGGTTTCATCCAGGAAGAGACGCCAGACCATGCAAGCTTACCATTGACATTGATGATTTTCTTAATAAAGCTTTCCTGTCCCGGGCTTTAGAAGGGCATGGCCATGTGTTTATAATCAGTGTGGTAGGATCATAGTACTGAGCATTCTATTTACCATGCCAACAATGCTGTTTGACTCAGGTCCTATTTTCAGTCACACACACACTGTGTAGTGAGAGATATTTCAGAAGCAGCGCCCAGTGTGGTTGGACCAGATTGTAAGGGAGAAGCTGTCCTTTTTGACAGTTCAGTATAAATTACCCCCCTCTCTAGCTGGAGTTAAAAGCCTTGAAGCTTCAACATGTGGCAGCCATACCCCCCCCCCCGATCCCCATCTGGGCTGTGTTACTGAGGCTGTCGTATTAAGTGTGTTGGAATGGTGATGACCCAGGTCGCGTGTGGTGTGTGTCTGTGATTGATTTATTGACTAAGGGCTGACTTGTTTTGAATCTTTCTCCTCAGAGGGTATTGATTTCTACTATGCCACCAAGCAGCATGCTCAGAAGATGGTGGATTTTCTCCAGTGCACAGTCCCCTGCAGGTAGGAACAGTTCACCAGAGACCCTCCACTACGGGTAGAGGTTGCCCTGTAGTGACAACTCTCTGACCTGAGATCAGTGTCTAGGTGACGTCCTCCTACTCTTGATGGCTCCTTAATGGTTATTGCATAATGCCCATGCAATTTTAATTTGGTGTTGGGACAATATGTTGACATTGAATTGAACAGTGATGACTTAGACCGCACTAACCACAGTAAGTGTGGTCTGTGTGGCAAGTTACAATTATTCAATGTCTATAGACATACAGTGACTTGCGAAAGTATTCGGCCCCCTTGAACTTTGCGACCTTTTGCCACATTTCAGGCTTCAAACATAAAGATATAAAACTATTTTTTTTGTGAAGAATCAACAACAAGTGGGACACAATCATGAAGTGGAACGACATTTATTGGATATTTCAAACTTTTTTAACAAATCAAAAACTGAAAAATTGGGCGTGCAAAATTATTCAGCCCTTCTACTTTCAGTGCAGCAAACTCTCTCCAGAAGTTCAGTGAGGATCTCTGAATGATCCAATGTTGACCTAAATGACTAATGATGATAAATACAATCCACCTGTGTGTAATCAAGTCTCCGTATAAATGCACCTGCACTGTGATAGTCTCAGAGGTCCGTTAAAAGCGCAGAGAGCATCATGAAGAACAAGGAACACACCAGGCAGGTCCGAGATACTGTTGTGAAGAAGTTTAAAGCCGGATTTGGATACAAAAAGATTTCCCAAGCTTTAAACATCCCAAGGAGCACTGTGCAAGCGATAATATTGAAATGGAAGGAGTATCAGACCACTGCAAATCTAACAAGACCTGGCCGTCCCTCTAAACTTTCAGCTCATACAAGGAGAAGACTGATTAGAGATGCAGCCAAGAGGTCCATGATCACTCTGGATGAACTGCAGAGATCTACAGCTGAGGTGGGAGACTGTCCATAGGACAACAATCAGTTGTATATTGCACAAATATGGCCTTTATGGAAGAGTGACAAGAAGAAAGCCATTTCTTAAAGATATCCATAAAAAGTGTCGTTTAAAGTTTGCCACAAGCCACCTGGGAGACACACCAAACATGTGGAAGAAGGTGTTCTGGTCAGATGAAACCAAAATTGAACTTTTTGGCAACAATGCAAAACGTGATGTTTGGCGTAAAAGCAACACAGCTCATCACTCTGAACACACCATCTCCACTGTCAAACATGGTGGTGGCAGCATCATGGTTTGGGCCTGCTTTTCTTCAGCAGGGACAGGGAAGATGGTTAAAATTGATGGGAAGATGGATGGAGCCAAATACAGGACCATTCTGGAAGAAAACCTGATGGAGTCTGCAAAAGACCTGAGACTGGGACAGAGATTTGTCTTCCAACAAGACAATGATCCAAAACATAAAGCAAAATCTACAATGGAATGCTTCAAAAATAAACATATCCGGGTGTTAGAATGGCCAAGTCAAAGTCCAGACCTGAATCCAATCGAGAATCTGTGGAAAGAACTGAAAACTGCTGTTCACAAATGCTCTCCATCCAACCTCAATGAGCTCGAGCTGTTTTGCAAGGAGGAATGGGAAAAAATTTCAGTCTCTCGATGTGCAAAACTGATAGAGACATACCCCAAGCGACTTACAGCTGTAATCGCAGCAAAAGGTGGCGCTACAAAGTATTCATTTAAGGGGGCTGAATAATTTTGCACGCCCAATTTTTCAGTTTTTGATTTGTTAAAAAGGTTTGAAATATCCAATAAATGTCGTTTCACTTCATGATTGTGTCCCACTTGTTGTTGATTCTTCACAAAAAAATACAGTTTTATATCTTTGTTTGAAGCCTGAAATGTGGCAAAAGGTCGCAAAGTTCAAGGGGGCCGAATACTTTCGCAAGGCACTGTATTTATTTCTAGTTTAGCATGGAGAGGATGGAGAATGTTTATTTTTTTCTCTGACAAGATATTGTTGTCTTTGTTTTTTTTGTGTCACTCTGTCTTGTTTAGGTCGAAGACGTCCCAGCGCCTCATCTCCCATGACATCCACTCAAACACATTCAACTACAAGAGCACCTACTCCATAGAGATCGTTCCTGTTTGCAAGGTATGCAGCATCTTCCTCAAAAAATACTAAAGGTGAAATGCTCCACACACTGTGCATTCGGAAAGACCCCTTGCCTTTTCCACATTTTGTTACGTTACAGCCTTATTTGAAAATGTATTAGTGTCATATATTTATAGCGATTTACAGCCTTGGGTCTTCTTGGGTATGATGCTACAAGCTTGGCACACCTGTATTTGGGGAGTTTCTCCCATTCTTCTCTGCAGATCCCCTCAAGCTCTGTCAGATGGATGTGGAGTGTTACTACACAGCTATTTTCAGGTCTCTCCAGAGATGTTTGATCAGCTCTGGGCTCTGGCTGGGCCACTCAAGGACATTCAGAAACTTGATCCCGAAGCCACTCCTGCGTAACTTGGCTGTGTGCTTAGGGTCGTTTTCCTGTTGGAAAGTGAACCTTTGCCCTAGTCTGAGGTCCTTAGCGCTCTGGAGCAGGTTTTTATCAAGGATCTCTCTGTACTTTGCTCCGTTTATCTTTCCCTCGATCCTGACTAGTCTCCCAGTCCTTGCCTCTGAATAACATCCCCACAGCATGATGCTGCCACCACCATGCTTCACCGTAGGGATGGTGCTTGGTTTCCTCTAGACGTGACGCTTAGCATTCAGGCCAAAGAGTAATTTAGGTGCCTTTTTGCACTCTACCATAGAGGGCTGATTGGTTGTGTGCTGCAGAGATGGTTGTCTTTCTGGAAGGTTCCCCCATCTCCACCTTGGAACTCTGGAGCTCTGTCAGAGGGATCATCGGGTTCTTGGTCACCTCCCTGACCAAGGCCCTTCGCCTCCGATTGCTCAGTTTGTAGAAACATCTCAAGGATTATTAATGGAAACAGGATGCATCTGAGCTCAATTTCAAGTCTTATAGCAAAGGGTCTGAATACTTCGGTAAATAAGGTATTTCTGTTTTGTTTTTGGAATAAATGTGTCATTATGGGGTATTGTGTATGGATTTGATGAGGGGAAAAAATGATTGAATCCATTTTAGAATAACATGTGGGGAAGGGGTCTGTATACTTTCTGAATGCACTGTATATCTTAACAGTTCTCAGCCCTGCAGAAGTGGTTAAATAGGTGAACAGAGCGCAACTATACTCATGCTCAGGTACAAACAGGCCAGGGCAGACATTTACAGATTCCCTGTTGTTATTATAACAGACACAGCTTCCCTTGGATAGAACTGTGTTGTTTTAAAAGATGCTTTTGAACTGTCAAATTAAAAACTAAATTCGACTCAATCTTGGTGTGTCTAGGTCAGGATTCTTTACTCAAGCTTTTTTGTTGAGTGAATGTTTCTCGGCAATGCTCTTTTGTTGTATTCATGTGATCGATGAATCTACTCTTATTTTCCTACATGTAGACTGAGTACACAAGCATGCTTGGCTTCTGACCATCCATGTGTCGAGGGAATTTTGTTCATATCCAATTCCATCTGCATGTGTTTTTGTTCATTTCTATCCAATGACTGAATTAAGTATTACAGCACTGGTTTATTTAGTAAACGGATATGGCTCAACATTTTCGAGATCAATGAAATGCATTCCTAATCAGAATCGTATTTTCTTTTGCGTTGTTTCTGAGGTAAATTGTAATCACGCTGATAAAACAAAGAGAACCTAGCCGACCCCCTTGTATAACCAAACTGGCAGTGACAGCACAGCCTCTGTTGTTGTTATTCAGAGGAGATTGCTCTTGAAGGTGTGGCCTAATCCAGAGTTGAATGTTAATCTATTCTGTAGTACAGCTTGATGTGGGTTTTCTGGGGAATAATCTGGTGGGGAGGTTGGCATGGGAGGGAGGTTCCAATGTTCTCTCTGACCAGACATCAGTCTGACCCCTGGTTTGTTTTGTCTCATTGCCCAGGACAACGTGGTGTGTCTGTCGCCGCGTCTGGCTCAGAGCCTGGGGAACATGGGCCAGGTGTGTGTGTGCGCCCGAGTCACCAGCACCATCCACCTGATCGACCCCAACACCCTGCAGAGTGAGTACAGTACACACCAGCACCACCCACCTCATTGACCCCAACACCCTGCAGAGTGAGTACAGTACAACCCAGCACCACCCACCTCATTGACCCCAACACCCTGCAGAGTGAGTACAGTACACACCAGCACCACCCACCTCATTGACCCCAACACCCTGCAGAGTGAGTACAGTACACACCAGCACCACCCACCTCATTGACCCCAACACCCTGCAGAGTGAGTACAGTACACACCAGCACCACCCACCTCATTGACCCCAACACCCTGCAGAGTGAGTACAGTACACACCAGCACCACCCACCTCATTGACCCCAACATCCTGCAGAGTGAGTACAGTACACACCACATGCTATTCTGGCTACTGAAAAATAGCTTTTACAGATATGCTCTGCTTCATTGATTGATTAGTGTTGATGTTTTGACAAGTTCAACATTTAAAGGTGATTGGATTTGTGACTGGATGAGTTTGTGCTTGTCTTGATATAAAGCATCAAAAGTTCACCATCAGTTTTTGATAGACTGATGGAATGTCATTATATTCCACTTGACTTTAGTCTTTTGTACCTAACTGAACCCAGTATCGTTTAGTGTGTCTGTTCACCACATGCTCATCACCCTCCCTCTCCCTCTCAACAGCTTCCCTCTGTGTCTAATCAGGGCATTCCACACATGGCACACACACACACACACACACACACACACACACACACACACACACACACACACACACACACACACTCTCATTTGTTGTCATTACTTGCTGTGTGTGTAAAAAAAAAAAATCCCTCTGTTTCATTCTGATATTTTGAAAGGCAGGGCACACGTTTTTAATTAGTGTTCAAAGAAAGGCTACTTTTGCTCCAGAGCCGCCTTTCTCAACCCTAGCCTCTGGGCAGAACAGTGATCCATGCAAGCCAAATCACTAGACTGCAGGGGGAATGAAGATCAAATGAATCCTTTGATCTTGTGTGCGTGAGTGTAGGATATGATTGGTGTTTTGAGCAGTCAAAATTGAAACTCTGGACTGTCCATAGAGAGAACCATCTTTCTATTTCTCCTGTCTGACCCAACAGTCGCTGAGGTGGATGGGGGCACATACTGGCGCAACCCCTTCAACAGCCTCGTTAGCCCACGGCAACTGGAGGAGTTCATTGTCATGGATACTGATGTCATCAGGAACCAGAAGCTGAGGGCGGGAGCAGGCATAAGGTCCAATAAGGTAGGAGTTCTGAGGGAAATGGGCGGTGTTTGGAATTGGGCAGAAGTGTGGCCCATTAGCAAGAACACCTCAATTTTAAGATAAATAAATGCTGCTAGTCCTTTTCTTTAGATGCTGTGTGTATGTGTGTTCATGCGTTGCAACTTCCCTCACTCCATGTGAGGAAAAACATGTTCTAGTGTGTGTGTTGGCGAGACAGATTGTTTGGGTTGATACAGCTTGACTGCGGGGCTTTGGTGTGTTTGTGGCTTTAATGAAAGTGGTGTCGAGCAGATTGAATTATGGGGAACATTTCTCTTTTCTCGGAAGAAAAATCAATAGTGAAGCATTACATTATCCCTGAAGCAGCACATCCGATTAGAGAAAAACCCTCCACAATACATGGAAGTATTTGTGTGAAAAGGAACAGGGAATGGGCTCGCTATGGGAACGATAATGATCCCCCTCACCCATCTTAGGGTGTTGAAACACTAAACGCCCTCCATCCGTTTGGTGGAAAGGAATAGAAGTAATGGTGGTGCTAGGGTCAATCTTGTGCGTGTTCTGATTTGTGTTTCCAGCACACTCTGGCTGAGGTGTGGGTGCAGAAGACCTCAGAGATGGACACAGCTCAGCAGTACCACTGTCGCACCCATCTGGGCCACCTGCTCAACATAGGAGACCTGGTGCAGGGGTAGGTGACTGTCATGGGCTGCTATACAGCTACCCTTAACTCTTAATTATTCATGTAACTTATTGCTGTATATGAGAATCAAAACAATACCTAACATTTTTGCTTGTGAAATTAGAGAAAACAGATTTTTTTCTCCGCTTTTTTTCCCTCTAGCTTTGACTTTGCCAATTCCAACGTTAATGACGAGTTTCTGAACAAGATGAACCCTAGTCATATTCCTGACGTGGTAAGAACCAGTACATAATACTGTGTGCACACTTATATCCTCCAAAACAAAGATCTCCAACAGGTAGATGGCGAGCTACCAGTAGTTCCCAGCCAACATATGAGTAGCTCTCCAATCAATTCTCAAAGTACATTTGTTTTTCCATCACAAACTGTTATAAACATTGTGCACATTTTAATACAGTTGAGTAGACAGACTTTCCCTCAAAACCTTCTCTATTAAATGTTAACCGCAAAGTAGGCTTACCTGACATAATGATACATTCGGATTATTTGTTTCTATTGGGCCCATTGTATTGTGATCTCTGCCATGACATGAGCTGCAGCAGTAGGCCTAACAGCAGAAACTTGCTAGATGCGCAATTAAAGGGGAATTACACTTTTTCCAGACCTCATATGGTCTTCTGATGTGATTTTACCCTGATGAAGACAGCTTGGCTGTCGAAACGTTGGTAATTAACATTTTTGCATCTGAGCTCCTAGTGTGTGCGGCTCTCTTTCATTTTCAAGTGATTTAAGCATTGCCATGAACTGAGAAGGTCAATTTTCATTGTTTTTCTATGAATTTTTGTAATTTTGAGAGTATAATTGTTTTTGTACAAATCCAAACCAGGAAAAATTAAATAGAATTATGGAAAATACAAAATATAATTTTATTGGGCCTGTCATGCCAAATCCTGTTTATCAAGCATTATTTTACCAGGTATATTGACAGAAAACACATCTCTTGTACACCAAGAACCCTGGGACGGGGTAAAGGAGAACATTGTTCCTGTTAGAAAGCTAGCTATCAAATAAATTGCAGCTCGTAACATTAATTCTTCTAAAAGTAACTCTCATGCTAAAAGAGGTTGGAGAACCCTGGTCCCAAAACAACACCGTTTTACCATGTACTATACTGTCTGTATTAGTTCACATTGCCCCCTGGTGGTTGGTTCAATTTTATGTTTGCTGCATTGAGTTGAAATGTCAAACCTCTAATGGAAAAATTGTCCGCCTGACCAAATACTATTCACTTAACTTGGAAATGAAAGCCCAACTGCATTTGGCAGAATACATAATAACAAAACAAAATCAATGCATGTATTGAAGCCATTTGAACATGCCTGTTGTGGACTTGCAGGTGCTGATTAAGAAGAGCTACAACCGCAGCAAGAGGGTGAAGCGCAGGAACTGGAAGCTGAAGGAGATGGACAAAGACAGAGAGGGCATGGCGCCTGAAGACGAGAGGTAAGGAGGAGAGGAGGAACTGATGAGAGAGGAGAAGCAGGAAGGGATGAGGAGAGAAAGTGAGGGAGGAGAGAACTGAAAGAGTGAAGGTTGGATATGCTCTTTATCCAGGTGATGACTTTGTAAGTTGTGAACAGTGTCTCTCTTCAACATTGGTGGTGATTTTATATATTGTTCTCCTCTCTTCCTGTTTCAGACAATACCAGGACTTCCTAGAGGACCTGGAGGAAGACGAAGCCCTGAGGAAGAACGTCAACATCTTCAGAGGTGAGTGGATCCACAGTTTTCCCGCTTCTCTTTGTTCCTCTTGCGAGAACCTTGCCGTTTTCCCCAATTGCCACCCAAAGCTTTTTATTGATCCAGTTTTAGCCATAGCCTCATGATGGAGTTGTATTGTTTCGTATTGCAGATGCGTCTAAGATCCCAGTGGAGAGTGACACGGATGACGAGGGTGCTCCTCGGATCTCTCTGATGGAGATGCTGGAGGACCTCAGCCTGTCAGACGCCACCGGGGGAGAGGGAGCCGACATGCTGACCGAATAGACCAATCACCGGCTTGCTTACAGCCACATAATGGCTGTTCAGACCAATCAGGTCTTACAAACATCAACATGATGATTGACTAGACAAATGGGAATCCTACTAGTAACATGAGGGATTAGTAGTTCAATAAGAATGGCAAAGCCATTGTCAGTTACCATTGCTTACAGTCTCCACCCAACAGCAACCACTCAGAATCCTGCAGACTGGTCACTTCTAAGGTTGCTGAGGTATTGATGGTAACCTGCCCTTCTCCTTTTTTTTTACCCTGTCTCCATGTTAGAGGCAGTGGGTTGTGGTGATGTACTCGAAAAACCACTTCATTTCCAAATCAAATAAAGTCTCATCTGGTTACGATATGACTTTGTCATTCTGAGACGCTGCATGCAGTAGAAAGACAAGGGGAAGAACCATGAGCATGGATCTCACTCTGTATAGTACCTATGACTTTAAAAGGAGGGACAGGCCACATGGTGAACGTGGCAGAATGCACTAGTTGAGAACGCATGGGCACCTTCTATGAGTAGATAGTTGTATGTGTAGATATCCCAGGTATACCTGTATGCTTACTGGAAAGATTTCAGAACCCTTCAGTGTTACAGCCTTATTCTAAAATGGATTCAATCAAAATGTTAAACATCGTCATCAATCTACACCCAATACCCCATAATGACAAAGCGAAAACAGGTTTTAGAAATATTTGCACATTTTATAAAAAATATTATATATTTTTTTATGTGAGTATTCAGGTCCTTTGCTATGAGACTTGTGATTGAGCTCTGGTGCATCCTGCTTCCATTGATCTTTGAGATGTTTCTACAACTTGAATGGAGCCCACCTATGGTAAATTCAATTGATTGGACATGATTTGGAAAGGCACACACCTGTCTATGTAAGGTCCCACAGTTGACAGTGCATGTCAGAGCAAAAACCAAGCCACGAGGTCAAAGGAATTGTCCGTAGAGCGCCGAGACAAGATTGTGTCGAGGTACAGATCAGAAGGGTAGCAAAACATTTCTGAGAAATTGAATGTCCCCAAGAACACAGTGGCCTCCATCATACTTTAATGGAAGAGGTTTGGAACCAGGAGAGCTGGCTGCCTGCCAAACTGAGCAATTGGGGGAGAAGGGCCTTGGTCAGAGAAGTGACCAAGAACCTGATGGTCACTCTGACAGCGCTCCTCTGTGGAGATGGGGAGAAACTTCCGGAAGGACAACCATCTCTGCAGCACTCCAATCAGGCCTTTATGGTAGTGGCCAGATGGAAGCCACTCCTCAGTAAAAGGAACATGACAGCCCACTTTTGCTGTTTGCCAAACTTGGATTAACTAACACAATGTGCCATTGGAACAGAGGAGTGATGGTTGCTGATAATGGGCCGCTGTTACACCTTTGTAGATATTCCATTAAAAATCAGCAATAGTCACTTACAACATTAACAATGTCTACACTGTATTTCTGATCAATTTGATATTTTAATGGACAAAAGATGTTTTTGAAAGAAAAGCACAAGGACATTTTTAAGTAATCCCAAACTTTTGAATGGTAGTAAATATTAGGAGAGAGAGAAAGGTGTGTTATGTGCCACTTCTCAGTCTTGTTTGAAGAGGGAGGAGGTGGGATCTTGTTTTTAGCAACTTAAACAGATTTTTAGGGGTAACCAGATCTTTGAGAAAGTAACTTTAGGTCTCTCTGAGACGGGACAATAAGGTAGAACGGGATTCTCTACCATCCCTCCCACTCTCTCCCCCTGACCCCTTTTTCTCACCCACCTCTCCACACACCTACAGTATACGCTCTCTCCATCAAAGCCTGTTCTTATCACCCACTCACCTAATTTTATCACCTCCCTTTTCTGACCCCGTTTGTCCACTTTTCACTCTCCTTCCAATAATACTATTACTACTAAAATACTAATACTAAAAACCAGTGGGTGACCTGACTGTTCAACAGTGACATGCTCCCTGGTGCTGTGAGTCTGGCTTCTGGCAAGCAGAACTGTTATGTTCAAAGCGAACAGGGGGGGATGCCTGTAGAGAATTATAGAGGATTCTGTCCCATTATAGTGTGTGAGCGCACAGGCAGCGCTATTGAGGCCATCTCCATTTTGAAGTTGTCCATTTTCTTCTACTAATTTTAAGAGTTGGTAAACAAACTAAAAGGGTGCGTACTGCCACCTGGAATGTGTTGTTTGAACAGGTATAAAGCCAAGGTTGTTGATTTACTGCCACCTGCAGTTATGGAATGTTTGCTCACAAGTATAATTCATTATGCGATCCTTCCTTAACCCATAGGAAGTCCCACTCAGTTGACACCTTCAAAATATTAAAAGTCCTCGAAGGCGCTGCCCATGCTATCTTTCTCTATGAGAATGCCATACAAAAGTTGCGTGGACAAGCGCGTCATGTGTCTCCTAACCAATAATGCAAGACATAGTCTTGATGACTATTCCACTGACTAAACAAATATGGATTAGCCTTATTTCTGAAGAATCCTGCTTCATTTAGATGTTCGTTTAAAGACACACTTGCGCCCAACACTCTGTCCACCCAACGCTCTGTCCACCCAACGCTCTGTCCACCCGGCACTCTGTCCACCCGGCACTCTGTCCACCCGGCACTCTGTCCACCCAACGCTCTGTCCACCCAACACTCTGTCCACCCAGCACTCTGTCCACCCAACGCTCTGTCTGTAAAAACCCAACTCCAGGTAAAGAGAGAGTAGTGGGTGTGGTGTAAAGACTATCACCTGCTACATGTAGGCTATATTGGTGAAGAGGCAGTGCAGCTTTTTACACAAAGCAGCGTAACTGTAGTGGGACACACAGGCCATTCTGTCTGGTGTCCTGCAATAAACTTCAGCCAGTAGAACCGAGGGAGCGCGGTGAGCAGCACGTTATCAGACAGAGAGGTGAGCTCACTTTTATATGATCCTTATTGTTGTTTTTTGTTGGCCTACAGATTGTTACAGATTATTATTGTGTCGTATAGGCATGTAGGCTAGCATGTAGACTACATTCATGTGAGAAGGCCTATTCAATTGTTACATAATGTCTCTTAGGGCATTAGATAGCCACAATTATTTATCAGAGAGGTGGACCTGGAAAACCAGCACACATGCTTGGATTATATTTTAGGTTTATTTATTGACCTGCCACCGTGTGTTTTTATCTATTTGGTCCATAACTGTTTATTAATGAGTATTACTCTGGTGAAGAAGTGTGCACTGGTGTCAGGTGAGTTTCTGACTCTGAGACAGAGGCTTTCCTATTGTGCCCCTAGCTACTTAATGTCAACTACCCTGTGTGGAAGTAGAGTACATGTCTGTCCCTTTCCACCATCTGTATGGTGGTGGGCCCTTTTGACATCATTGACAATAAAAAGGAAGGTGCCAAGTGTGCTGTTTGAGTGGGACACTGTGTGTGTGTGTGTGTGTGTGTGTGTGTGTGTGTGTACTGTGCATGCATGCGTGCAGATTTAATTTACTTTGTCTGGGGCTCTCAGGAGCTAATTTCTACAGGTCCTCTCCACCAGAGAGACCCCTGTGGCCCCCAGGGGCCATGGGCTATGATTGACCCTGGACCTTCTCATTAATAAACACAGACCCACAATGAATGTTCTTTCTAATACCATTTTGCATTGTTTCCTCCCTCAAGGATATGGTAGGTATGTAAGACATGGGTATTTACATAGTAGCAGACGCACTGAAAGCTGAAGAAGACTAGGGTTTATAATGAGACTACTACAAACACTTGAGCTTATATCACTGAACTAAGATTTTCCCCCAACACACATGCATGCATACACACACACACGGTAAGCTCGTTTTTCAGCTACTAAGTGTTTTCCCTCTTGCAATTGGTGATGCCTCCTGGGAAAATAGGGGTAATTCTATCAGGTGAGTCGACTAACTGTATATCTTTCCACATGATTGATGTTGTCTGTCTTGTGTGTGTGTTTGTTTGTTTGTGTCCATTATGTGTCCCCTGCTGCCATTATCACTGCCATCCTCCTCCTTTCTCTTTCTCCCCTCCCTTTATTTCTCTCTCTCTCCTATCTTCCTATCACTCCTCTCCTCCTTCCCTCTCTCTTTTATCTCGCTCTCTCTGTTCCTTTCTCTGCCCCTCCCTCTCCCATCCTTACTCTGACCACTGGAGCAGCATGAGGATGGACTTTATATACTTGAAGGAGTACCTGGGCTGGCTGTACTACCAGTACCTGCTCATCACAGGCATATATGTGCTTGAGCCCTGGGAGCAGTCCATCTTCAACTCTATCTTCTTCTCCTCTGTGGCCATGGTCATCTACACCTCCTACGCCTTCTTGCCTGTACATGTGCACCTGGCACTCAAGTTCTTCTGCGGGGAACAGCCAGAGAGCACCATGGCACTCATAAACTAAGCAGTGGATGGGATGGATGGCAGGAAGGAGATTGGGAATGAGAAGGGAGGACCCCCTACCTAAGATCTTGACATTTGACCTTGACCTCACTTGACTCGATGACTGTCTGACCTCTCAGTTCTCTCACCACCCTTTTACCATACAGTTACCCACTACTCCCACAATCCACAATACTCTACTACCTACTCAGCAAAGGAAGGCTGAGTTTAGGATGATTCTGTGAAATATTCTGGGAGAATACCTCCCTTTACCCCCCCTCTTACCCCTGGTATTATACTATACATCATTGTATGCTACTTTCACACCTTTGCTGTGAAACGCCTTGTTTTTCCCAGAAATATGAAATATGGTTTGTTCTTGTTTATTCTTCTCACTCTGGAATAGTGTGAGTGTATATCACATCTCTGTGTTTTACTGCAGGTGATGCCACTTATCTCTGACTGTTGACAGCTGTCTGATATAGGGTGAGACATTACTGATCACAATACATTTACATGCACTTAAACCCACTGGACAATGCTAATGATGACCATTGACTGCACTCCAATTACTGAGTCATAAAGCAAATCTTTCCCGAGACCAGTCTCCTGCTATACAATTTATTCAGAGACATTGAGACCAAGCAAATATTACAAGGTTTTAAAATGTTCCTCCCAACCCTAAATATGTCTGATGATTTGTCAATGCATACATTGATCAAACTGAACAATCATATCCTTGTGTGCACAGCCCTGTCCCCCATCTGCAGTGTTTTTACTGTTGCTATGCTTGGCAAGAGGAAATGTTAGCTCTGGTTCAGGCTTTGCTTTGTCATTGACTTAAGGACTTTCTGATTTAGTCTGTATATGATTTGTAACTAGATTTATATTGATATTTATATGCACTGGTAAAGCTTGGCTGGTTACAATGTAAATTACGAAAACAGTCTTATCTCTTGTGGCTATGTACAGTGCATTCAGGAAGTATTCAGACCCCTAAACTTTTTCCACATTTTGTTACTTTACTTTACTTTAATACTCCATAATGACAAAGCAAAAACAGGTTTTTAAGAAAAATTGTAGCAAATCTAAAAATAAAAAACAGAAATACCTGATTTACATAGGTATTCAGGCCCTTTGCTATGAGACTTGAAATTGAGCTCAGGTGCATCCTGCTTCCATTGATCATCCTTGAGATGTTTCTATAACTTGGAGTCCACCTGTGGTAAATTCATCTGATTTGGACATGATTTGGAAAGACACACACCTGTGTATATAAGTGCCCACTGTTGACAATGCATGTCAGAGCAAAAACAAAGCCATGAGGTTGAAGGAATTGTCCGTAGAGCTCAGAGACAGGCTTGTGTCGAGGTACAGATCTGGGGAAGGGTACCAAAACATTTCTGAAGCATTAAAGATCCCCAAGAACAGAGTGGCCTCCATCATTCTTAAATGGAAGAAGTTTGGAACCATCAAGACTCTTCCTAGAGTTGGCCACCCGGCCATATTGAGCAATCAATGGGGGGAGGTGACCAAGAACCTGATGGTCACTCTGACAGAGTTCCAGAGTTCCTCTGTGGAGATGGGAGAACCTTCCGGGAGAACAACCATCTCTGCAGCACTCCACCAATCAGGCCTTTATGGTAGAGTGGCCAGACAGAAGCCACTCCTCAGTAAAAGGCACATGACAGACCGCTTGGAGTTTGCCAAGATTCTCTGGTCTGATGAAACCAATATTGAGCTCTTTGGTCTGAATGCCAAGGGGAGGAAACCTAGCACCATCCCTACGGTGAAACATGGTGGTGGGAGCATCATGCTGGATCGAGGGAAAGATGAACGGAGCAAAGTCAGAGCACTCAGGACCTCAGACTGGGGCGAAGGTTCATTTTCCAGGACAACGACCCTAAGCACACAGCCAAGACAACAGAGCAGTGGCTTCAGGACAAGTGTCTGAATGTCCTTGAGTGGCCCAGCCAGAGCCCAGACTTGAAACCGATCGAACATCTCTGGAGAGACCTGAAAACAGCTGTGCAGCGACACACCCCATCCAACCTGACAGAGCTTGAGAGGATCTGCAGAGAATGGGAGAAACACCCCAAATACAGGTGTGTCAAGCTTGTAGCGTCATACCCACAACTCGAGGCTGTAAAAAATGCCAAAGGTGCGTCAACAAAGTACTGAGTAAAGGGTTTGAATACTTATGTAAATGTGATATTTCCGGTTTTTATTTTTAAGAAATGTTTAAAAAAAATCAAAAATACAGTTTTCGCTTTGTCATTATGGGGGTATTGTGTATAGATTGATGAGGGAAAAAACAATTGAATCCATTTAACAATAAAACTGTAACGTAACAAAATGTGGAAAAAGTCAAGGGGTCTGGATACTTTTCGAATGCACTGTACATTACTGAATATGTTGTTTTCCTTCAAATGAAAGTGCTTTTATATCCTTTCAGTCTAATCATTAGTGGTTGAGACATTTCTGATGGCTTGATCACAGAGTTGCATTAGGACAAAAGATCACTGTGTGGCCTTAAACATTTACTGATATCTATGGTATATTTGTCTCTCATCACTGGATTCTTCAGAAATAAAGCAATTTTACAAATGTGAAAGAATGATCTGTTGGGGTTTTTCAATTAACTGTATTTGCATTCGAGACCTAAACTAGAGGAACAGAGTAGTGTTGATTTCAGTGCAGCTGTTTTGAGTCAAGTGTATTGATTTGATCTTGCACAGTATGTTTAGTGTGAATATATTTGTGTTCAGTATATTATATAACAGGAACATATTATTGGCTGCTGACCTACTGTATAATGTAAATGGGGTTGCAGAGTGGTCATGACTGAAAACAAGTCAAAATGACAAGAAAAGCCTGGGTGGTACATTCCACTTCCAAGGGACAGCTGTGAGTCCAGGGCATCGAGAGGGCTGTGCCACCCAACCAGTTCCCCCTCAGAGTACAGGAATGAGTGACCAGGGGTTTGGTTTACCAAGGAGGACTGTTACTTCTTACCACAGTAGGCTACTAGGCTGGTGTAAAGCCTGGAAGTAGACACCACTGTATGTTTCTCTCTCTCTCTCTCTCTCTCTGCCTCTCTCTCTCTCTGCCTCTCTCTCTCTCTGCCTCTCTCTCTCTCTGCCTCTCTCTCTCTCTCTCTCTGCCTCTCTCTCTGCCTCTCTCTCTCTCTATGCATCTGTTAATCTTGCTCTTAAATAATGTCACATGTATACTCTGAACCATAGACAATGGGAAGTATTGTGTTCAGCAAAAAAAAACTTGAAAGCCCTGTAAATATGTAGAGAAGTGTTACGACCAGTCCTAATATTCCAGACGGTATTATGACAAAGGTAAACAAGAATGAACGACCCAATACAAGACACCAACCTGACAATGAAGTTATACAATTCATGTCACTTAAAAGAGAGTGTGACATTTAACCCTCATACTACCAACATATTTTACATATATGGACTACCAATCATGAAGCAAATATAGCAATATCAATTTAAGTCTAATCAAAATATTATAAAACATCCAAAAAATACAGTTTTCTTTCCCTTAAATAATGTGCAGCTTTTTCCCAAAGTACAGTCCACGTTAGTACTAAAAAGTTGATTTACGATCAGTTGGTAGAATCGATAGCGATACACCAGAATTTGAAATATACTTAATTTTATTGACAAACAGTGATAATGACCAAAAATATGGCTATATTTTGTTTTTTAAATTGACTTACCCCACAGGCAGCATGAGCATCGCTGCTAGTGAAACAATGGGAGTGGTATGGCCAATGGTGGGGAGGATGCTTCAAAAAGCATGCCCAAATGTTATAGCGACCCAAATACCATTACAAGTTGCACATATATTGGAGGATATCATAGGAGTTCAGGTATTTATATAACATTTTCCACAAGAATATACACCAATGCAGCACCATGTGTACATTCAGAGGGTGGCTGGTTTCTGTATTACAGTTCTACCAAGTATTCACATCACTGACAAACTTGTATGAGCTGTTTTGACTGCATCTAAGGTCATTTAGATTTTGTACACACTTATACCTAGTTCTAACCAGTTATGAATATAGGCAAGTACATAAGGTGCTCCATCTCAGCAGGTGATCTGTCTATCAGGACAAGATCACTACAACAGGTCCACATTCACCCTCTAAGGAACCTGGATTCAAATAAAGACTCATTTAGATTTGCCCTAGAATAACTACTTTTTGGAGAATACACACCAGTGCTTGCCTGAATACTCAGCCTGAAATTAATTCCACTGCTCTATTGATCGCTACATGCATTGTCTAAATCTGCCATCCTTGAAGTCGTTTGTGTGACTTCAAAATGAGGGGAGTTGTACAAATCAAATGTATCAGCGATTTGATCGTCTGTAACAAATCTAACCAGTCAGAGTATCAAAGTTGATAACATCAGCATGTAGGCCGGTTCTGACCCAACCCATCGGTTTCTGGGACCAATCCAAACATTCAGAATGTGTTCCCATTCTAGAAATTGTAGGGGGGAGGCAAATCCAGACTCATTGCGGAGAAAAAATGTCAGTTTGACCGGAGCAATGTGGATTTGTAACCAGGCAACACCAGTACAGCTCCCGGTGTAGGCTCTGAGTGTATCTAAGTTCTATATCGCAGTTTTATTAAGTATTTATACTATTGGCAGACAAAAATAAGGTAATTTTGGTTTTGTACATAGTCATACGATAGATATGTGGTGTAGAAAAGTACAATCTTAGGTGAGTACATTGGGAGCTGTATCACTGCAAATGATCTGTCTATCTGGTCAAAATCACTGATACAGGTCACCCTCCACCCTCTGGTGAATCTGTCTATTTGGTCACTGATACAGGTCACCCTCCACCCTCTGGTGAATCTGTCTATTTGGTCACTGATACAGGTCACCCTCCACCCTCTGGTGAATCTGTCTATTTGGTCACTGATACAGGTCACCCTCCACCCTCTGGTGAATCTGTCTATTTGGTCACTGATACAGGTCACCCTCCACCCTCTGGTGAATCTGTCTATTTGGTCACTGATACAGGTCACCCTCCACCCTCTGGTGAATCTGTCTATCTGGTCACTGATACAGGTCACCCTCCACCCTCTGGTGAATCTGTCTATCTGGTCACTGATACAGGTCACCCTCCACCCTCTGGTGAATCTGTCTATTTGGTCACTGATACAGGTCACCCTCCACCCTCTGGTGAATCTGTCTATTTGGTCACTGATACAGGTCACCCTCCACCCTCTGGTGAATCTGTCTATTTGGTCACTGATACAGGTCACCCTCCACCCTCTGGTGAATCTGTCTATCTGGTCACTGATACAGGTCACCCTCCACCCTCTGGTGAATCTGTCTATTTGGTCACTGATACAGGTCACCCTCCACCCTCTGGTGAATCTGTCTATCTGGCCACTGATACAGGTCACCCTCCACCCTCTGGTGAATCTGTCTATTTGGTCACTGATACAGGTCACCCTCCACCCTCTGGTGAATCTGTCTATTTGGTCACTGATACAGGTCACCCTCCACCCTCTGGTGAATCTGTCTATCTGGTCACTGATACAGGTCACCCTCCACCCTCTGGTGAATCTGTCTATCTGGTCACTGATACAGGTCACCCTCCACCCTCTGGTGAATCTGTCTATTTGGTCACTGATACAGGTCACCCTCCACCCTCTGGTGAATCTGTCTATCTGGTCACTGATACAGGTCACCCTCCACCCTCTGGTGAATCTGTCTATCTGGTCACTGATACAGGTCACCCTCCACCCTCTGGTGAATCTGTCTATTTGGTCACTGATACAGGTCACCCTCCACCCTCTGGTGAATCTGTCTATCTGGTCACTGATACAGGTCACCCTCCACCCTCTGGTGAATCTCTGTCTCCAGAGAAACATAGACTCAAGTAAAGTTCTTATCTATCAAATTACTACAGGCGGAATTATGTGTTTTTGTCTGGGATTACAATGTCCCCAAAGGACTTAAACATTTTCGATATTGATACAGAAACATTAAACAATGAGTTTGACTCGTTAAGAATTTGTTGACTGACAAAGTCAGAAAAAATGGAAGAATTGAATAAACCAAAATGACCTCAGTCGGTTGTACGAGGGTTAAAAAGGATGAAGGGTGAAGGAAACTGAAAACTCACGTTTACATTTCTGTTTTTAAAGAGGCTGGCTCCGTTGCTTTTCATAACCTGGAACTGGACACCACCACCTTGTTCTTTCCAGGAATAATACATATCTATTCTCTATGGGGAAAATTAAGACCTGAGGTATGTGAGCGTAAATTGAACATTACTCTATTTTGATGCACTTTTCTCTCTACTCGCCAGCATGTGGGAAATGCCAGTGTCAGCAAGACGTTTGGGGTGGAGATCAAAGAAATGGAGGTGTGGCAGAGGTCAAATCAAATCAAATTGTATTTGTCACATGCGCCGAATACAACTAGGGGTCCTGTGAAAGCATGGTGCTTACAACGCCAGAGTTGTGGGTTTGAGTCCCACGGAGGACCAGTAGGGGGAAAAGCACAAAAATGTTTACACTCACTACTGTAAGTCACTTTACACTCACTACTGTAAGTCACTCTGGATCAAAGCATCTGCTAAATGACTCAAATGTAAAAGATGTAGTTTTCACTGTGAAATGCTTGCTTATGAGACCTTCCTGACAATGCAGAGTAAAACAACATGTAATAATAACATAAGAGGGATAAAATAAATATCCAAGAATGGAGCTATATATAGGGAGTACCAGTACCAGATCAATGTGCAGGGTTATGAGGTATTCGAGTTCGATATGTACCTGAAGGCAGGGTAAAGTGACGAAGCATCACAATTAGTAAGAGTAAAATAAAGAACAGTGCAGCAGCAAATGATGTGTAAAAGTGTGTAATGTGAGTGTGTGCATATAGTCTAGTGAGCGTGCATAGGGTAACATGAATTTACTATTTAACAGTCTTATGGCTCGGTCCAAGAACCAACGCTCTGGTACAGTTTGGCTAGCAGAGTGAACAGTCTATGGCTTGGGTGGCTGGATTCTTTGGCAATTTTTCAGGGTTTTCCTCTAACACCGCCTGATATAGAGGTTCTGGATGGCAGGGAGCTCGGCCCCAGTGATGTACTGGGCTGTCCACATCACCCTCTGTCGCGCTTTGTGGTCAAGGGCGTTGCATTTGACATACCAGAAGGTGATGCAGCCAGTCAAGATCTTCTCGATGGTGCAGCTGTAGAACTGTTTGAGGATCTGAGGGCCCATGACAATTCTTTTTTGGCACTGCCGTGCCCTCTTCACAACTGTGTTGGTGTGTGCGGACCATGTTACGGCACTACAGCGCCGTCGATGTGGGTGAGGGTGTGCTTCCCCCTCTTTCTCCTATGTTC
Source organism: Oncorhynchus masou masou (assembly GCF_036934945.1). Taxonomy (NCBI): domain Eukaryota; kingdom Metazoa; phylum Chordata; class Actinopteri; order Salmoniformes; family Salmonidae; genus Oncorhynchus; species Oncorhynchus masou. The sequence continues at coordinate 63,519,144 of NC_088224.1, forward strand.
CACAATCAGCCCCTTTGTCTTGCTGACATTGAGAGAGAGGTTGTTGTTCTGGCACCACACAGTCTCTGACCTCCTCCCTGTAAGGTTGACTCATTGCCATCGGTGATTGGGCCTACCAATGTTGTGTCGTCAGCAAACTTGATGATGGTGTTGGAGTCATGCGTGGCCACACAGTCGTGGGTGAACAGGGAGTACAGGATGGGACTAAGCATACACCCCTGTGGGGCCCCCGTCTTGATGGTCAGTGTGGCGTAGGTGTTGTTGTTAACCCTCACCACCTGGCTCCGGCCCTTTAGGAAGTCCATGATCCAGTTGCAGAGGGAGGGGTTCAGTTCCAGGGTCCCTAGATTGGGGATGGACTATGGTGTTGAACGCTGAGCTGTAGTCTATGAATAGCATTCTCACATATTTATTTCCCCTCTTGTCCAGGTGGGAGAGGGCAGCGTAAAGTACAATTGAGATTGCGTCATCTGTGGCTCTGTTAGGGTGGTATGTCAAGTGTTTCTAGAGTGTCTGGGATGATGGTGTTGATGTGTGTCATGACCAGCCTTTTAAAACATCTACTTCATTAAAAAAAAAAAATTAACAGCATTCTCCATGCACTGTAATTTATAAATTGATATGATAATAGCTATTGATAAGAGCTAGGTAAAATAGTAAGTGAACAGAAAAACAAATTTAAAAAAAAACTACCTGATCAAAATTGTATTCCACTTCCCCAGGCAGAGGCCAGTCTTTTCTCTGTCCTGCTCTGAAAGAGCATCATTATTGCAGGTGAATTTCAATGAATCATATTGAGTGAAACAATGCACAGGAACCCTATCCTCTCTCCCTTCCCCTCCAGATTGGGTTATGCTTCATTAGTGACAGGAGATGAAATCAGAACTCCCTTATCTAATGATAAACACATCCACAATGGGCCCAATGCTAAGTAACACTGTTTACGTTTGAACCTCTCACCTTTCTTGGCTTGCTTTGTTGTTGCATCTCACAGTACAATTCTTAGCATCACACACACACACACGCACGCACGCACGCACACACGCACACACGCACGTACGTACGTTTGTTTACTATCCTTGTGGGGACCAAAGAATTGATTCTCATTATAAATCTTATTTACCCTAACCTGAAACCTAGCCCCGAAGCCTAAAATATACTTTTTCCTTGTGGGGACTGGCAAAATGTCCCCACTTGTCTGAATTATCCTTGTTTTGCTATAGTAAAAGCACATAAAAACACACACACACACACACCGTGTGTGATCCGTCAGTAGGATATTGATCAGGTTTAGAAGGCCTACATTCCTTATGTAAAACACAACAACACAGTTGTTAGGGCATCCCTAGAGTCTGTATTTCAGTGTTTCCCAAACACCGTCTAGTTCAAAACCAAAACGTGTACCCCTTGGGGTCCTGAGTTTGGGAAAACCCGCTGTAACTCCACCTATCCATTCACTCACTCATACAGTTTTAGTCGAGTGCAGGGTTGTGGCATTACTAACTTTGCCCCATGGTAATTAGCAAAGCTTTTGTTTAGTGAGTTCTGTGATTGACAAGGAGCAGAGGGAGCCAATTTCATTCACCCACAGAGAGAAAGAAAGACCCATCGAAACATGATACAGATTTACTATCAAAGCTATGGAAATCTTTAATGAGAGTTTGTTCATGGATAAATATTTTACTTGTGAATCTATCTGTTCTCTTGGTTCGGTTTCATCAGATTGGATTTGTTCTGATCCTCTCAGATAGATACACACAATCAGAGACAGCAAAGAAAGCCGAGCACTAAGCACGTACCATTTGTACTGTTTGTTTTGAGGGTAGTCTGTTTGCTTTACTACCGGGTTGGGTGGAGAAATCATTGAGGTCAGTCATTAGACTGGTGTGCGTGCCGGTGTGTTTGTGCAAGAGAGGAAGAAAGGGTCCTTTTTGGTTGAACAGGTGTACATCTCCCTTCTACAATGCAAAGATGGAGGTGATCAAGGTGAGCACCTGTTTTTGTGGACAGTTGGATGCCCCTCCCTGCTGTCCCCTCATCTCCAGAGACGAGGTGAGCTAGGTAATAGACTGGCCATGGAGTTATAGAATTCCTTCACGCCCTGAGCAAACTCAACCTCACATGATCGCTACTGGATTCATATTAAAGAGAAAATAAGGAGGCATGGGAGAGTACGACCAATAGTCACCCCCAGAAGGGTTGGTTAGTAAGCTCATAGCCTATAGCCTTACATGACGACACCACACACAGATTAGGCATGTCACCATGTATATGGTTATGCATGTGGAGAGATGGTTAGAGTTTAAACTGCCTCCCCAGTTCCACTTGTCTTTCTGTCATGAACCATCAGATAATGACATTGTCCTCTACCTCTAGATAAAAGACAGCAGAGAAATGAATATGAATCATGGTGTTTCACACTGCAGACCTATCTATGTTATGTAAATATGTGTGCAAGAGTAGCTCAGGACAGATAAGCTTTGGGTTCTGTTGTGTGTATCCAAGGAACAGGACTGGTGGGGAGGCCTCACTGATTTATTTGATTAAACAACACTGCCACCTAGTGGCTATGGGATGTTAGGAACAGGGGGAGGGCAGGAGAGAGAGCAGGATTTGAACACACATGAGCCCAGGGGAGTGGGGTCAGGTCAGGTTTCTAGGTCAGGGTTACCATCAGTAAGTGTGTGGCTTGACATCACTGTGCTCCATTATGGATGATGGTAGAACTGATCGCTCAACCATTTTTTTAAAGTATTTTTAATTTCACCTTTATTTAACCAGGTAGGCTAGTTGAGAACAAATTCTCATTTGCAACTGCGACCTGGCCAAGATAAAGCATAGCAGTGTGAACAGACAACACAGAGTTACACATGGAGTAAACAATTAACAAGTCAATAACACAGTAGGAAAAAAGAGAGAGTCTATATACATTGTGTGCAAAAGGCATGAGGAGGTAGGCCAATAATTACAATTTTGCAGATTAACACTGGGGTGATAAATGATCAGATGGTCATGTACAGGTAGAGATATTGGTGTGCAAAAAAGCAGAAATGTCAACTTCAGCAATTTTTGCAATTCGTTCCAGTCACCATTTTACAATATATCACTGCTGTTTAGAAAAATCTCTGTCCCTCTCTCTCTTTCCCACTCTTTTCAGCCCTCTTCACATCTGCTCCATTTCTTGTTCTCTCCTTTTCTCAATCAACAGTGACTACTGACCTTCAGACTGACCGGCCTGTTTTGATGAAAAAGACATCAAACTTTTTTCAATAACTTTTATTTTTTCCTTCATGTAATTAATGGATATTTGATAAGTTGTATAATGCTTATCTGAATGAACACTTCTGTATGCTACGTGCCTTGCATTCAATCCTGGCCCTAGATTTTATTTAAGTTTGCATGGCATATTCTCTAGAAAATGTGTGTTGCTAAGCATTCCTATTCGTGAGATGTAGGCCTAAAACAATGGATAGAAGACCGAGAGAGAGAGAGAGAGAGAGAGAGAGAGAGAGAGAGAGAGAGAGAGAGAGAGGGGTGGTTTTCAAATGGTTCTTTGATGGCTTAAAGCCTGTCCTTTCTCCACGGGGTCATAGAGAAGTCCATTTGGAGCTCTACACCTGATCACAGTCTGGGTTACTCTACCCGGGGCTAGGGGACATGTAGAGAACGTAGGTGGGGGGAAACAAGTGGGTGGTACCAGAACACTTTAACCTTGCACTCACCTGACCATGACCCTCTTTCTCTCTCTTTCTCTTTCTCCCCTGTAACCCCCAGACCCTGTTTTCCAACTACCCCCACCTCTTTTGGCCCTGGGCACCTTACTCCCCACAACCCCCTACTCAGGGATCACTCTCCTGGGGTCTCTCTCCACACAGACACCCCTCTGTGTTTCTGAGGAGTCCACCTGGGTCTCTGTACACTTGCAATGCCTCAGCTTCCATCTCACAAGACAATTAGGTTCTGTGCTTGAGTGAAAAAAGCTAATACTTTTTTATGTTGCCTTCTGCAGTAACGCCCAATGGCAAACCAACAACCAAGATATTTTAAGAAAATAGCGTGTACCTGTTCTAGATTGAAATTTCCATTTCAATACTGAACAACTAAAGAAAGGTGTGTCAGATAATATGAAGGTATTGCTTGGTCTCACTACATAAGAGGCGTATAATTTATTTGCCAAAACTTCAAGCACCAAAGTCATTAGTTGCTAATTCCAAGGTCTCTAGATTTCACTTGATAAGGCAGGCAGGCTGGGCTGTTGAACAATAATATGTCTATGGCCACGTTAGTGTACCAGGGGATAATCTGAGAGGAAAAGGAACTGGCGTTTTGGTAGAGGGCATCAATCAGATGCTAAGACTGACATTTTGCTAATGGTTTACTTCAACTGTCACCTTACTCACTAGGGCTATAAGCAAATGTTCACTCAGGAGGCAAACAACTATCTAATCTTTCACACATGCACACACACTCACACACCTTCCCGCCTGCACCCCTACATCCTCTATACTGACACTTAGAGATCTTCTTTCCATGAAGAGGGTTAGTTAATGTAAAGTACCCATGCAAGTCACCCTGCCTCTGTCCCTGCTCCACTGCTGCTGCTTAATTCTTGACTGTATATGTTTTTCTCCATGGTGCTGTACTGTGGGAGCGCCTGGGGTCACAGGCAGTGCCAGTGTTAGGTGAGTGGGCAGGTGAGCGGTGCTTGTGTTCCTGTGGTGGCGAGGCTGGTAAACTGACCCGTTCTGTTGTGTGGACTGAATGGAGGAGTGAGACTGAGGGGTGGAACCTCAACGGGCCATCTCAGGGACAGACCACGTTCAAACTGCTTGGAAGGAGAGCTAGAGAGGTGGAGGGAGAGCAGGAGGCAGAGCTAATAAGATTATGCTAATAAGAGGATGCTACTAAGAGGGTGCTAATAAGAGGATGCAAAGAGGAGAGGAGAAAGATGGAGGAAGAAAAAATAATTGAATATATGCAGATGGAAGGCACAGTCTTATTCAAAGTATAAATAAAGCTACCCCTGGAACCCCCCTCTCTATTCCTCTCCTTCCATCTCACCTTCACCTCTCCTCTCTATTTCTCACTTTAATTTCCCCTCTTCCTGCAATTTCTTTTGGTGGTCATAGATCCCTCAGGGAGGTTGAGGTCTTTAACTACTGAACCCTGTCCTCTGGTGGTAGTAGTTACATTTGTATCAGTCACGAGCTGTCCTGTTACCACTGTGACGTTCAGTGTGCTATAACTGATGGAAATAACCATTCTTCTAACAAGAGATAGTTGTTTCCAGTGACTGTGCAGTGTGGCTGTGTGTTCTCCTGTAGAGAGGGTTAGAGAGATAAGTTGTTTCCAGTGACTGTGCAGTGTGGCTGTGTGTTCTCCTGTAGAGAGGGTTAGAGAGATAGTTGTTTCCAGTGACTGTGCAGTGTGGCTGTGTGTTCTCCTGTAGAGAGGGTTAGAGAGATAGTTGTTTCCAGTGACTGTACAGTGTGGCTGTGTGTTCTCCTGTAGAGAGGGTTAGAGAGATAAGTTGTTTCCAGTGACTGTGCAGTGTGGCTGTGTGTTCTCCTGTAGAGAGGGTTAGAGAGATAGTTGTTTCCAGTGACTGTACAGTGTGGCTGTGTGTTCTCCTGTAGAGAGGGTTAGAGAGATAAGTTGTTTCCAGTGACTGTGCAGTGTGGCTGTGTTTTCTCCTGTAGAGAGGGTTAGAGAGATAAGCTGTTTCCTCTGACGACAGCTCAGGTTTAGTAACTGTTGAGTGAGACAGTGAGATTAGTAGCGCTCTTTAGGCTTAAGCTTTTCGTGGACAATCACCAAGTAGATAGTGATGATACAGATCTTTGTTCTGCGGTAGTTATAGAGGATTTGGGCTAACCAGAGTGTTTTTTTGAGGATTGTTGTTGTTATGGGGTCTCATAAATGTTCTCCTGCCCTGAGTCGAAAATACGTTGCTTTGAGCTACTGTAAATATTAATGTGGGATATACACCTAATATAATCAGTTCTGAAATAATGTTTTTTTTATATACCAAAAACCATGCAGTGACAGGGCAAGCTCACTATGTCCTGTGCTATAAAGCTCCAGACCTCTTGGCAGAGGCTGTAGTAAGTAGTATGCTTACATACAGGGATGCTACATCAGTGCATGAGAAGTGACAGTTTCTCTATTTCTCCCTTCTTAGATTCTTGTCAAACATCAGGATGCTCTCCTATCACTCTGCCCTCTTGGCAGTAGCAGTGATGTCATTCACAGTGACCAGTGTATCGACGAAGACCACTCAGCGACCAAAGTACCAATACACCAAGAAGCCCATGCCTTACCGCGAGCAGCCCCGGATTACCATGCAGCCCCTAACCACCATCATCCCTAAGACACTGAAATCAGTGGAGAAATCAGATCCCATGGATCCCTACCCCCTGGTTACCACAGAGACCACAACCTACCCCAGTGATGCCAACCAGGATTACTATACTGAAACCACAGGGCCCCCTGGTGTTGGGCATGATAATTACACCTTGGATTATAACGAGTGCTCCTTCAACTTTTGTGAGTGTTGTCTACCAGAGAAGGGCCCTCGAGGGCCAAAAGTGGGCAGAGGACTACCAGGTATTGAAATCACTATAACAACATAGGGACCTTTAACAATACCAGTATACTGTAGTGGTGACCCATGGCTTTTGATATCTTGTTGAAACTACACTGCTCAGAAAAATAAAGGGAACACTTATACAACACAATGTAACTCCAAGTCAATGACACTTCTGTGAAATCAAACTGTCCACTTAGGAAGCAACACTGATTGACAATAAATTCCATATGCTGCTGTGCAAATGGAATAGACAACAGGTGGAAATTATAGGCAATTAGCAAGACACCCCCAATAAAGGAGTGGTTCTGCAGGTGGGGACCACAGACCACTTCTCAATTCCTATGCTTCCTGGCTGATGTTTTGGTCACTTTTGAATGCTGGCGGTGCTTTTACTCTAGTGGTACTCTACAACCCACTCTACAACCCACACAAGTGGCTCAGGTAGTGCAGCCAGGATGGCACAGTCCAGAGGCTTTCCTGGACTGGCTGGTTCAAATGGAACTACAGGGCCAAAAGGAGACAGAGGAGAACACAAAAGAGAAACGATATATTATTTATTCGAGATATGTACACTTTCCTGGCTGTGCGAGCAAACAGTAGATTTATTGATTATTCTGAGTTGTCTGTTATCTATCTCTCTTTCCCAGGAGTTAAAGGTGACCAAGGATACCGTGGAATGGCAGGAACTCTGGGTATCCCAGGGAAACAAGGAGAGAGCGGTAACCAGCCAAACCATTTAACACATATAGGCACATACAGGCAAGGAAATCATGAAACAAGGCTACCTGTACCTGTTCCAGCCTCCATAACGAATGATTAAATCAAACATGTAAAATCAATTAATATCTTCCTCATAAATTCTGTCTGGGCCTAGTTGCTGAGATGGCCCACGTACACTGTGCTCTGCGCCCTGCAGGTGGATTTGGCTTTAAAGGTGAAAAAGGTGACAGACGGCCTCCTGGGGTCAAAGGTGACTGGGGGGAGAAGGGTGAAAGCCAAAATGGGACTAAGGGTGAGAAAGGGGAACCTGGAATAGAAGGCCCAACCGGACCCCCAGGGCTGGTTGGGGCACAAGACTTGAAGGGGGACAAGGGTAACAAAGGGGAATGTGGGACATTTGGGGAGAGAGGACTGAAGGGCGATCGAGGGGACCCTGGGCCTCCAGGTATTCAGGGACAGGTGGGTCTTCCTGGGGTGGATGGCATGCAGGGCTCCCCTGGTGTGGCGGGTGACCAGGGGGATCCAGGACCCCTAGGGGCTCAAGGTGAGCCAGGGGTGCGAGTGCTGCCTGGACACCAGGGAGGGAGGGGGATGTTTGGGCCAAAGCGTGACAGAGGCTCCCCCGGAATGAGAGGGGACAGGGGCCCTCGGGGGATCAGAGGGGCGAAGGGTAACGGGGTCAGTGTGGGCCTCTCCCCCAGTAAGTCCTTCCCTCCATCGGGCTTCCCCGTCCGCTTCGACAAGGTCTTCTACAACGGAGAGAACCACTACAACTCCTCCTCCAACAGCTTCACCTGTGCCCACGGGGGGTCTACATGTTCTCCTACCACATCACTGTGCGGAACAAGCCCCTGCGCCCGCCCTGGTAGTCAATGGGGTGAGGAGGTGCGGACGCGAGACTCTCTGTATGGGCAGGACATCGACCAGGCGTACAGCCTGGTGCTGCTGCAGCTGGCGGTGGGGGACCAGGTATGGCTGGAGACACTGAGGGACTGGAATGGAGTCTACGCCAGCAGTGATGACGACAGCACTTGCTCTGGCTTCATGCTCTACGCTGACAAGCCCTGATAAATGATCTGATATCTAATACAATCAACTCTACTGTACATCTACAATACCTAAACAATCTCTACTGGAACTCCTCCATACTCCACCTCATACTACCCATACTTTACCCCACTGACCAGCCCCTCTGGGCTGCTGCTCTACGCAGACAATGCATGACAATGGAGCCCACTATGCCACCACAGTACCAGGGACTGTAAAACACCTCTATATGATCTGAATTGCAGCATTCACCCCATCTCTCTTCAATCTCCCTCTATAGACCCAACAACATAAGGACATCTTTACAAGACTGTCAATCTGGTAGATTGAAATATCACTGTATTATGAGCTTTTGTACACTTTTGAAGTAAAATCAATAAGTAAATGTTTGACTTTGACTGGATTTATTTGGATTGAGTTTACAATCAACAGTGCAAATACAATTCATTGTTTCATTCACAACTTAAAAGACAAATAACATTCTATTAATGAGTAATTAATTAATTCATTTAGATAAGGAATGTTATAAAACACAAGTACATTCTGGAGGCATATGAATGGGTAAACTGGGGATGCAACTAAATTGGTTCAAAAGGGTCTAATTATGAAACTGATAGTGATAATGTACATTGATCTGGTATTGTTCAAAAGAAGTCCCTCCACACCATTGTCCCCTCATCTGAAACAACAACATCACAGGACAGTGTATTTGGAGAATCACTGGCTGCATCTGGGAAGGTAGGGGGTTTAGAAGGCTAGATAGAGGTGGTGGTCTGGGGAGTTGGAGCTCTGGGCTGGAGAGAGACAACTGGTCCCTGATGTTTCCCTGTTAACACAGAGTCAGCATCAGGGCGTCAGTTGGGAATGTCAGGGTATGGCAGTCGCTGTACCCTAGCTCAAGACCAAAAATATAAAAGTAGGCTGGCCACTGGTCAGCATTATGACGCATCCTAAAGGGGGACTACTATTCTTTTGAGGTTTCTCATGTGTTCTGAGTGTTCACCTATCACTCGCCCATAACCTAAGGGCTCGCTGAGCCTCTTCAGGCCCAGAGTAGGAACGCTGGCTTTGCACCAGTACTGGCCTGAGTCCCTCAGTACTGTGACTTTGTCCTGGGAAGAGGCAGGCCCGAGACTCAGCCCGTCCTGATAGAAGTAGTAGTGGATGTGTGGAACCGGCTGACGGGCGTTCAGTTGAACGTGACACACCAGGAGCATACGGTCTTTATGGATCAGAGGGTCATTGGGCACAATCTCCAACATGGGCTCTGTCAGAACCTCTGCAGGGGAGAATATAGAACATTAATACTGAAAAATATTCCTCACATACCAACTGGTATTCAATGACCATATGATAGTGATGATAATGGAATGATGAGGGCAAATCAACTTTGAAATATGATTCCACACCCTGCACAAACCACACCAGTCACTCAACCTCACCTATGATGGACACTGGAGCAGCCACTGAGATTACAGAGTTGGTTTCCCTCCGTCCATCCCAGGATGCTCTGCACCAATAGGATCCGTGGTGTTGCAGGGTAAGGTTGGTGACACGCAGCTCTGGGCTCCGCTGTCTCTGAAGCTCCACCCCGTCTTTGTAGAGTATGACCTCTGTCAGTTTGGGGTTGTTACGGACACGACACGTCAGGGTCATTGTCTCTCCAACCAGCATGGGCAGGGGCGGGGCCTGCAGTATGGCCCACCCACCTGACAAAGAGCAATAAGTGATTTTAGTTAAAGGGGTGGCGTAGTCCCTGCCTGGCCTGTTGACAGTTACCCTCTATGGTCAGGTGTGCTACAGGTGTAACTTAGCCTGGTTGTCAGTCTGTTTCTGCTTATTTTGCTATTGTTACACGTTTGGCGTGACAACAAGAAAGGAGTTGGCTAATACAGACTGCTAACAGAAGGACAACCAAACTAGATGTCATCATGGCTCAATATTGATAGGGGTTCTCTTACCGTCCACCTCTATTTCTATAGGCAGGCTGTGGAGGGTGTGTTGTGTGTTTATCCATGTGGTTCTTAGGCCCTGGCAGTAGTACTTCCCACTCTGCTGTGGCCTGGCCTTCCAGAGGACAAAGTATTCAGACTCCTGGAGCTGCTCGCCCCCCCTGAACCACCGGTACCTCCACTCGGCCGACACATTCCCAGGAACACTGCACTTCAGATGCACGCTCTCCCCTGAGAAGATCCAGGGTAACCCCTTGACTAGCTCAGCCACGGCTGTCTGCGGAGCACTGGTGGGGAGGACTGTGAAGAAATGTTGACAGGTAAGTCTTTCTACCATGTTGAGTAGACTACTACGGCTGCGTTTACACAGGCAGCCCAATTCTAATATCTTTTTCCAATAATTGGTCTTTTGATCAATCACATAAGATCTTTTGACCAATCACATAAGATCTTTTGACCAATCACATAAGATCTTTTCACATCAGATCTGTTTCAGAGCTGATCTGATTGCTCAAAAGACCAATTAGTGAAACAAATATCAGAATTGGGCTGCGTGTGTAAACGCAGCCTACTAGAGTCAGACTTGAGAACAAAATAAGCATAACTTCTGAGCATAAACAGCAACTTGGTCTTATTTACACGATCACCTAACATTACAAATAGCAACTAATATTCAGCAGTGTATAACTATTACTCATGAAAATAAACAATTTACATTCTGTATTTCATATGATGACATTACACAACACTGGTTTGAAGAGAAGGACTTGAAATCTCAGAGGCCTATGATGGCTGACTACGCAGTTAGCCCAAATATTTTTCCACAAATTGGTATTGCTGACCAATCAGATCAGATCTTTGCCAATAATTGGTAAAAAGATCAGAATTGGTCTGCCTGTGTAAATGCAGCCAGAGAGAAATGTATTTACTAAATACCTTGTAGCTCAGCCAATTGAGGTAGTGTTGAAACAACTGAAACAATAAATAACCATTAATCATTAAAATAACCAACGATAAAATTGGTGATCATTCTGTCAATCAATCAATCAATCAATCAATCAGTGATCATCTATACACATAAATAATGATCTGTAATCTCTTTAAGTGGACTGAAAGGAACTCACCAAGGAGGCTGAGTAAGAGCTTCATGTTGAGTGTTCTGTTTGTGCTTCTGATGGGGATAACTACAGTACAATCTTTATATATTGTCAGGGGAAATGAGACTAGTTTTCTGTTTCGATTGCAAAAAATACGATGTGAAAGAAACATTGTCTTCCCTTTATTGCATAAGGCTCTTCCTGGCATCTTCAATAACTTTAGGGAAGTTCCTTTTTAGGAATGAGGGAATTACCAAAGCCCTGGGAGGCAACCTCGTGTGCTGTTTTTCTAAACATCTAGCTATGGTAAGCACTTGTGAAACGTTCAAATAATGCTACAGCTTCAAAATACAAGATAACAAAGATTTAAAAAAGGGCTCTGGCAGAAGGTGACCCTTGCACCAAAACAAGTTTGATTTCATAATCCATGATCAATAAGTTTGCCAGCCCAGCAAGTATATAAATGTGAAGCTGTGTCACAGTACTCAGATCAATATAAAGTATACACAAAACATTAGGAACACTTTCCTAATATTGAGTTGCATCCCCTTTTGTCCTCAGAACAGCCTAAATTTGTCAGGGCATGTATTCTATAAGGTGTTGAAAGCGTTCCACAAGGATTCTGGCCCATATTGACTCCAATGCTTCCCACAGTTGTGTCAAGGATGGATGTCCTATGGATGTTGGACCATTCTTAATACATACGGGAAACTGTTGAGCGTGAAAAACCCAGTTCAAAGGCACTTAAATATTTTGTTTTGCCCATTCATGGCACGCATACACAATCCATGTCTCAGGGCTTAAAAATACTTCTTTAACCCATCTCCTCCCCTTCATCTACACTGATTGAAGAGGATTTAACATCAATAAGGGATCATAGCTTTCACCTGGTCCTTCTATGTCATGGAAAGAGCAGGTGTTTTCTACTTACCCTAGATAGTCATGTTACTGTGGTGACAAAGGCTCGTAGACACAGAACGGTTTTTGAGTTATTTTATTCATCAACACCACAAACCCATGGACACTATAAAACAACACTGTCTCAATAAGTTACATTTAAATACAAGACCATGTTTAGCTACTCCATACAAAAACAAAACTATGGTTGTACAGATTTTTTACATTGCTTTTTCAAAAATACCTGATCATTGATTGTGTGTCATCCAATGCCTAGTTAATTCAGTTAGTGCTTAAATTGGATTGAATGGGATTTTAGCTTCCAGGTTTTGGCGAGCATTTGTATCTGATAGTTACAAATGTGATCAAATAAACATGATAAAATGTAAAAAAAGATCAAATATATAGGTAGTATGTAAATGTATTTTCTGTTGCATCAAAGACACTACTCTTCCAACGCAATGCCTACTGTTCCTTCATATATCCATCTAACCCTGAATGAATGGTTACTACATGGAGCTGAGATCTACATTGTTATGGCTATTGTGTTTGGCAACATTTACCCACAAAATATTTGTACAAATAAAATACACCACTGTAAATTAAAGCACTTACTAAAAGTACTTCACTTAGATAAAACCATACTAAATATGACGACTGAGAAACGGAAGACTTTCTTCTGACGAAGCAGCTGTTCAGCAGTCAAACAAGAGTGTAGGGATTTTTAGTATCTTCTAAACTCTGAACTGAAAATCATTTATTTTTTATATATATATAAAAAATAAAAAAATTGAACTATGATATTAATTTAGCCATTTGAATAGTCTAAACATCCTTATCCCCTCGCAGAAGACTGTAGTCTGAATGCCTCAAACAAACCTGGAAATGTAACTCATGTAACTATTCTCTACGCAATACTATTGTATAGGATTTAGAATGACTGCTAATGTAAACTTTACAAGAATTGTGTCTTTATTGCATCCAATAATTAATATCCACACAATAAAAAAATAAAAATCACTTCTCTAAACTGAGTGCATGACTGAACAGGTTTGGCATTTATATATATACAGTGGGGCAAAAAAGTATTTAGTCAGCCACCAATTGAGCAATTTTGTAATTTTCATCATTAGAAAAAAAAAGCCAGAAAATCACATTGTAGGATTTTTTATGAATTTATTTGCAAATTATGGTGGAAAATAAGTATTTGGTCAATAACAATAGTTTCTCAATACTTTGTTATATACCCTTTGTTGGCAATGACACAGGTCAAACATTTTCTGTAAGTCTTCACAAGGTTTTCACACACTGTTGCTGGTATTTTGGCCCATTCCTCCATGCAGATCTCCTCTAGAGCTGTGATGTTTTGGGGCTTTTTGCTGGGCAACATGGACTTTCAACTCCCTCCAAAGATTTTCTATGGGGTTGAGGTCTGGAGACTGGCTAGGCCACTACAGGACATTGAAATGCTTCTTACGAAGCCACTCCTTCGTTGCCCGGGCGGTGTGTTTGGGATCATTGTCATGCTGAAAGACCCAGCCACGTTTCATCTTCAATGCCCTTGCTGATAGAAGGAGATTCTCACTCAAAATCTCACGACACATGGCCCCGTTCATTCTTTCATTTAACACGGATCAGTCGTCCTGGTCCCTTTGCAGAAAAACAGCCCCAATGCATGATGTTTCCACCCCCATGCTTCACAGTAGGTATGATGTTCTTTGGATGCAACTCAGCATTCTTTGTCCTCCAAACATGAAGAGTTGAGTTTTTACCAAAAAGTTATATTTTGGTTTCATCTGACCATATGACATTCTCCCAATCTTCTTCTGGATCATCCAAATGCTCTCAAGCAAACTTCAGACGGGCCTAGACATGTACTGGCTTAAGCAGGGGGACACGTCTGGAACTGCAGGATTTGAGTCCCTGGCGGCGTAGTGTGTTACTGATGGTAGGCTTTGTTACTTTGGTCCCAGCTCTCTGCAGGTCATTCACTTGGTCCCTCCGTGTGGTTCTGGGAGTTTTGCTCACCGTTCTTGTGATCATTTTGACCTCACAGGATGAGATCTTGCGTGGAGCCCCAGATCGAGGGACATTATCAGTGGTCTTGTATGTCTTCCATTTCTTAATAATTGCTTCCACAGTTGATTTCTTCCAACCAAGCTGCTTACCTATTGCAGATTCATTCTTCCCAGCCTGGTGCAGGTCTACAATTTTGTTTCTGGTGTCCTTTGACAGCTCTTTGGTCTTGGCCATAGTAGAGTTTGGAGTGGGACTGTTTGAGGTTGTGAACCAGTGTCTTTTATACTGATAACAAGTTCAAACAGGTGCCATTAATACAGGTAATGAGTGGAGGACAGAGGAGCCTCTTAAAGAAGTTGTTACAGGTCTGTGAGAGCCAGAAATCTTGCTTGTTTGTAGGTGACCAAATACTTATTTTCCACCATAATTTGCAAATAAATCCATAAAAAATCCTACAATGTGATTTTCTGGATTTTTTTCTTCTCATTTTGTCTGTCATAGTTGAAGTGTACCTATGATGACAATTACAGGCCTCTCATCCTTTTAAGTAGGAGAACTTGCACAATTGGTGGCTGAATAAATACTTTTTTGCCCCACTGTATATATATATATATATACACACACACATATTTATAGACATATTCAGGGGAAATTTGGTTGTGGTTACATACACATGATCCTAACAGATGCCTCTCACCAGGGCTTCTGTACTCAGACTTGGAATCAGTCAGGAGTAATACAGGGGATAAAATCAATGGTCTGTGTCCCAACAGTCTTAAAAGGCTTCCGTTCCTTATCTCCTTTCCTTCATGACCATCGATGAAGGCAATATGCCTACGACCTATCTGGTACTCTTACTAATCAGTGCTGAAGACCGACCAGGAAAGTGGTCGATTTAAGAGTACTGGGGTACAGGCGACTGCAAGCATCTATTTTAAGGATGCATACAATGGGGAGGGTTGGAGTTACACTTCTTGGATACATTACAGGGAACCTATATGTGCATTAGAACAGGAGCCACTTTCCAGGGTGGAGAGAGAGAGAGTAACAAGTCCAGAGGGTCAGGGTGTTGGAGGTCAGCCGGCAAACAACTGCGGTTGGAGAGGAGGCGGCAGGAGGTCGTTCTCCACATTGTCAGCGTCTATGGCAGAAGAGGCGGGGGGGTGCATTTCCAGGGGGAACCTCTCCAACACATCCTGCACTTTGTGCTCCACCCCGTCCCTCCAGTCGATGAGGTCACTCTCCAGGCGGCGAGCTCCCTCCATGACGTGTTCCTGCCTCACGCCCAGCCCCGTCAGCAGGTCCAGACGCTCGTTCATCTCGCTGAAAGCAGCACTGCCTGGGGGGGAGGGGGCAGCCTGGGGCTGCTGGGGGGACGCCTGGCCTGACATGTGGAGCTCAAACACCTCAGCGCTAAGGTTCAGAGACTGGCCATCCAGCTTCTCTATGAAGGCCAACGCACAGCACTGCAGAGGGACAGAGAGAGAGGAGAGAAAGAGGGGGGTTAGGGGAATCACAAATTATATTCTTAATATGTGTACAGTGTATGTGTATTTGACTTTGTTTGGTACAGCTTGTCTGTCTGTTTGCTTTGCGTACACAGCCCTCTCACCAGGTTGGTAAAGTAGTATCCGTCCTCTCCGCTCATGAGGCGGCTAGGGTTACAGAAGCGGGTGATGTACTGGATGTTGGACTGCAGTCGCGGAGGGTTGGCCTTCAGGATGATGTAGATGAGGGTGGGCAGGAAGTCATCAGCAGATGCTGCCTCCTTCTTGGTGGTCTTGATGGCATTGAATATGTGCTTACTGCAGCGCGTGATGCAGGTCAGCTTGTCCCTGGGCACACGCTTCGAGTCCATCTCGATCACGTCTACAGGAAGTCAGGGTGGAACAGAGTGGTAGTTAATGTGCTATGATGACATTATACATTACATGCATGTTCAGTCAGTGTTTGGGTCTCGTTGTAAAAAAAACTAAAAACAAATGAATACAGGCTAAAGTCTGACCTGTGATGGCTTTGACCACATTATCAGACACCTCAGGAATCTCCTCATCCACAGGGACACACAGCATCTCAATGGTGACCCAATGCAAGGCCCTGCAACCCACACACACACTTTAGTGAACAGATGCACAAGGAGGCATACAGCAGCTTCAATGCTCATACTCAATATCATATCAGTTTCATTGTCTTTACCTGATTCTCTTCTGAACAGCCAGGTCTTTCTTCTCATCGTCTGTGGTCTCAGGACAAAAGACCTCATCGTAGAGACGTGTCATCATGTACCTCTCTACCTCGTCCATCACACTCTCCACGCGTTCCGACGACCCTGGGGTCAACACGGACACAGGCGGGAAAACAGCAAATGTGAGTCATTCAAGGCCTATTCAAGGCCTAGATAGCTCTCAGAAAGGATCAGAGTGTGTTCATTCTCACCTGCAACTTTATCATCAAGCCCCTGTTTCAAGATATCCTTAATGATCTGGTATTAGAGTATTAGAGGTGAGGAAAGGAGAGGTGTACCTTTGTAGTGTGTTTGCAGGCGGTCTGACAGGTTCTGGTAGAAGTCCTGAACACACTCAGACAACTCATCAGCACCCAGGTCCTGTGGAACAAGAGCACTATTAGCTTGAAGGGATTGTCGTATATTGTCCTTCATTTCAAGTTTAAGGGCGAGTTCACGCTGATGTTACTCCAGAGCATTGAGTGAATAACCAAATGTTGGTTTTTTGCATTTGTTTTTGGCATCCTTCTGTTCTACGATGAGGAAGTGAAATGGTCAAAACCCAAGCCGCAGGGGTGAATGAATAGAGGTAACACCCATGGGACTCATCAGGCTCTCCACATTCAGAAGCCACTGGTGCTATTGTAGTGTACTACTCACCCTCTTGCAGGCCATGCTCTCTGTGAAGGCCCTGCACTGTTTGAAGATCTCCCTGCCAGGTTTCAGTGTCTTGAGGAAGTCGATGAACCCTCGTGTGGTGCGGTCCGTCTCTAAGGGCTTGCGGCTCACTGAGGGGCTGGGGGTCGACTGGGCCTCGCCAGTTACAGAGTCTAGGAGGGTGGAGGACACAGATAATGAAGGGAATGATATGTCTGTGTGTATGTATAATATTCCTTAGGTGGTAGATATAACAGACTGGCTTTCAGCCAGCCTTTTGATGGGAAGCGGAGAAAATAAGGGTGGTTCTTTATTCATCTCATACTTTACCAGCACAGCTTGCGGAGTTGTGATTTCACAAAACATCCTTCTGCAATCTGATTTTAGCTAGTCCCTTTTTGCTACGCTTCAAATGCATGGTTCCACATGAAAGCAGTTGCCATACCAAGCAGTGATGCAGCCAGTCAAGATGCTCTCGATGCTGCAGCTATAGAACTTTTTGAGGATCCGAGGGCCCATGACAAATCTTTTCAATCCCCTAAGGGGCACCCGTGTTGCGGGTCAGTGTGGCGGATGTGTTGTTGCCTACCCACAACACCTGGGGGCGGCCCGTCAGGATGTCCAGGATCCAGTTGCAGAGGGAGGTGTTTAGCTTAGTAATGAGCTTCAAGGGCACTACGGTGTTGAATGCTGAGCTGTAGTCAATGAACAGCATTCTCACCTAAGTGTTCCTTTTGACCAGGTGGGAAAGGGCAGTGTGGAGTGCAATAGAGATTGTGTCATCTGTGGGTCTGTTGGGGCGGTATACAAATTGGAGTGTGTCCAGGGTGCCTGGAATGATGGTGTTGATGTGAGCCATAACCAGACTTTCAAAGCATTTCATGGCTACAGATGTGAGTGCTACTGGGTGATAGTCATTTAGACAGGTAAACTTCGTGTTCGTGGGCACAGAGATGGTGGTCTGCAGGAAAAATATAGGTATTACAGACTGGGTCAGGGAGAGGTTGAACATCTAGGGAACTGTAGCTGGATGCCCCATGTGACCTTCTTCCGAAGAGTTCTGAAAGAGGGGGGAAAGAGGAACTAGCCGTGAGGGATGAGCCGTGGGAGGAACTGTGCTCCAACATTATGCAGAGAGGGGATGCAGTGGTGGTTTGGATCTGCTCATCCCTCCAGTAATTTATTTTATTTTACCTTTATTTAACCAGGCAGGTCAGTTAAGAACAAATTCTTATTTTCAATGACGGCCTAGGAACAGTGGGTTAACTGCCTGTTCAGGGGCAGAACGACAGATTTGTACCTTGTCAGCTCGGGGGCTTGAACTTGCAATCTTCCAGTTACTAGTCCAACGCTCTAACCACTAGGCTACCCTGCCGCCCCAGTAACGGTAGAGAAAACACTATAAACTGTAAACCCTATCTCATAGACATGGAACCTACCTTTCTTGGGTGGTGTCTTTGCTGAGGGAGTGAAAAACTTAGTCACTGTGTTGATTTTCCGTGACTTCTCCTTAGTTTTCCTCTCTTCAAATTTGCTGAAGGGTGCGATGGCAGGCTGGGACTGGGCTGCCCCCTGGTGGTTGATAGCGTATGCTGCCTCCTCCTCCATCTGTAACCTGGGACACAGAACAGACATTGTTGTTACTACCACATGATCAATACTGAAGACAGACAGACAGTGGTCCCTAAATAAAACACGACAGATAAGGAAAGAATGTCAGAGATTAAAAAGGCAAGAATCATTTAAACTAATGACAGACAGCAACATGACACTGTTCCATTTGCCTCTGTGAAATTGGCTGTTGAAATGTTTATTAATCAATGTTTTGTCTTCGACTCCACCCCTCAATTTTAGCGGGGCATTCAGTGTTTGCCGCCGGGCTCCTCGATTTCAAATCGAGTGCTACGTCTGTCAACCCGGGCAGCAGCTGGGGGACGATGCATAACAAGCTTGATCAAACAGACAACACACACCTCTCTGCCAGAGCATGGTCCTCCTGGATCTGTTTGTGTTTGGTTTGTTGGTACTCCTCCCGCCAGCACTTGGAGCAGAGGCCCTGCCAGGCCACATTGCCATAGAAACCACATCCCTTCGTACACAACAGCTCTGACTGGTCCACATGGATCCCACGACGTTCCGGCCCATGGCTCATCCCTCACAGCTAGCAAGGATACTGCTGGGAATGACAAGAAAAATACAAGACTGTGAATGATGGCATGGTAGAATGATCAGCAGTCAGAAGTAGCCTAAAGCAAACTTGATGGCTATTACTTATTTATCAGGACTTGACACGGTTGAATGCCTACACACTATGGTCCACATTCAGGTTGAGGTATTTGATTTAAAAAAATATGTTTAGAGGTAGCTAGCATAATGACACATTTCAATTCAAACACTGAAGGAAATCTCAGTGAAATCCAGTGTATATCAAAATATGATTTCATACTGCGGCAGTGCTTACAACTTTACCACCCAAAGTGGAAATCTGACACCTCAATATGCCCATTTCTGGTGAATATGACAACTGACTCATATTGGTAATGCATGATAAGAAAAACAACACAGGAGGAATTTAATGGATGATCACAAACAATGGTAAAAATGTTTATGGCCTTCTAACTGTAACAAGTCCCAATAGTGAAGCTACACTTGAATTTGTTTGATGCCACATCACAATGTTAGCTAGCTAGCCATCCTGATTTATTAACACGCTAGCTAGCTAATACCAAATATTTTGTATAACTAACCTACTACTGTGTACTGTATAGCTGCAAGCAATGCACTGAGCTCAGTTCAGCTCTAACTAGCTGATGGCATTAGCTAACGTTAGCTAGGCTTCTTCTGGTAGCTAAATGTAAACAGTAAACCTTTAAACTTAGCTAAAAAAAACATAATTTAGTATTCTACAATGTACCCACCTGACCACTGGGTCCTGACCAGAGATAAATTGAACTAAGTAGGGTTTGGCTCACACTACTAGAAGCTAACGCTGGCTAGCGTGACAGTAATTCCTCGAGGACCCAACAAAGTTGACAAGCAATGCAACAATATCGTTAGCTGGCTAACAACATTCTGCGACTCCTTAGCTTTTAAGAAAGATTATTGAGTGTGGATAGTTCGTTTTTATGTAGCCATTGGCAATATCTGCTACCCACTCCTCTGAACCGAGGTAAAATCAGATTCAGGTTGGATATTCGACAGATATTCGCCTGTAGTTTTCCTTACTTCCACAAACAGGGGTTAGGGACCGTCAACATAGTGACAAATCAACATTTTCAAATGTCAATAGCTCTTTAACCATTACTCCTAAAACTTTCAAAACTGGTTGTAGCTAACCCGATGGCATAGACACACATTGCACACACTTGTTTTTGTCGATTTACATCTCGCACTATTTTCAATTATTTATTTACATTTTTGAATTTCAATAGCTTTTTGGTTATATGACCTACTGACTTCAAACAAGGTTCAGAATGTCCACTGACTACCCTTCTATATTGCACATCCTTTAGTTTGTCCATTTTCATTAATTTGGTCAACTTTAGAATTTTAATAGCTCCTTGGTCATGTGACCTACTGACCTCAAGCAAGGTTCAGAATGTCCACTCAGTGGGCCTACACATTGCACACCCTTTAGTTTGTCCATTTTCATCTCACACGTTTTCCCATTACTTTTTCAAACGTTCAAATGTCAAAAGCTCCTTGGTCATGTAACCTACAGACTTCAAACAAGGTTCAGAATGTCCACTCAGTGGGCCTACACATTGCACACCCTTTAGTTTGTCCATTTTCATCTCACACATTTTTACATTAATTTTTCAAACTTTCAAATATCAATAGCTCCTTCATCATGGGACCTACTGACTTCAAACAAGGTTCAGAATGTCCACTGACTACCCTTCTATATTGCACACCTTTTAGTTTGTCCATTTTCATGAATTTGGTCAACTTTAGAATTTCAATAGCTCCTTGGTCATGTGACCTACTGACCTCAAACAAGGTTCAGAATGTCCACTCTGTGGGCCTACACATTGCACACCCTTCAGTTTGTCCATTTTCATTGCACTCAATTTTACATACATTTTCAATGTTTCTAATTTCAATAGGTCTTTAGTCATGTCATCCACTGGACTAAAACAAGGTTCAGAATGTCCACAGACTACCCTTGTATATTGCACACAATTTTTATCTCCACGATTTTACAAACATTTTTAAACATTATAATTTCAATAGTTCCTTGGTAATGTGACCTACTGACCTCAAACTACATTCAGAATGTCCACGGACTGGCGGAGACGGGCACTGCGAGGCATCCAGTGTGGTAACCCGACGAAGCTGGCCGGAGCCCCGGGGAGAGTTCTCTTGTCTTTGTGAAGGGCAGGGCGCCCTGGAATGGGTTCGCCCTGAGAGAGGGGCCCAAGCCCTGGAAAGCGTTGTGAATTTGGCGGTGTCCGGTGAGCTCTCCCTGGCCCTTGAAAATCTGGGGGAGAAGGTGTGAATCTCACGCCGGGCTGTACCCATATCCGCAGCAGGTCTCCAAGGTGAACAGCCTCTGGAATGTTATAACAATGTAGGTAAGGGTTGGCAGAAATATCCGTAACTTCGGGATAAGGATTGGCTCAAAGCACTGGGTCTGTCGGGCTGGGGTGCGAAGCGGGGCTCGAGGCCGGCTGGGGGAGCAGTCACTCCGGAGCCCTCCTCTCGCCACCATTGGAAGTTCGTTGTGCGGCCCATCTCACGGTCTCTCGTGCGTGGTCTTGCAAGGGTCTGCGTGCGGGGGCTCGTCGGGGTGGTGTCCGTCGGCGGGCCGAAGGCGAACCGGCTGGGGGTTGGATCTGGAGGTTGGTGGTGGCAACTCTGGATGTGCGCCAGGTCCTTCTCGCGGATCTCCCAGCTACGGCGCTCGCCAGCCCCACACATTGTAAGTTGGGAGGTCTCCTCTATGCCCACTCGACTTGAGGTGGAGACTAATCCCATTGGTCCTGCAGTGATAGGGTATTGCATGGATCTGGCTCATGCCCTACGAAGTATCTCCAGCTTGTCTGGAGGGTAAATTGATTTGATTTGCTGCAGAACCATAAAACGGACGGAAGAAGCCTAGGTTCCCTCTGGGCACGGATCACTGAATGTCAACTTGATGAAATTCAAAGGAGTGTACCCACCTGTCGCGGTCACACTCAAATCACCCGTGGGGTGACTGTGACCCCCTCATGTCAAAGTGAGGAATATCGAGGAAGCGCTGGTAAAGGTGGCTTCCTGTGGCTCTGTCCCGGAGGGCGACTGGGAAAGCAAATTATTGAAAGGGGATGATCATTTTCTGTTGCTTCTTCCGAAACCCGGTCGATGGTGCCACTAAATACTGCAATGGATAGTGAAACCACAGCCAAGGGAGCGGGCTTGACAGAATCAGCGGGTAAAGAAGCCCCTGTTGAGCTTGACTGTAGTTTGGTGCACAGTGAAGAGACATGAGAGGTGTAGAATAAGAGGGAGACTTTGGCCGGCAGTGAAATAACACTACTTTTTCACTTTCCCGGTGAGGCGGGGAGGCCAGCCCCGGGTGCTCGCGCTGGGTGCGACCCGCTCCGGGGAAAGGGGCAGGTGGGGAGTTAGACTGGAGCGGTACACCTGTCAAAAGGTAATGTAGGTGTCCTAAGGCGAGCTAAGGGAGGACAGAAACTTCCGTGGAGCAGAATGGCAAAAGCTCGCTTTATCTTGATCTTGATCTTTCAGTATGAATACAGACCGTGAAAGTGGGGCCTCACGATCCTTCTGAATTTTTTGCTTTTAAGCAGGAGGTGTCAGAAAAGTTAACACAGGTATAACTGGCTTGTGGTGGCCAAGCACTCATAGCGACGTTGCTTTTTGATCCTTCGATGTCGGCTCTTCCTATCATTGTGAGGCAGAATTCACCAAGCGTTGGATTGTTCACCCACTAATAGGGAATTGGGTTTAGACCATCGTGAGACCGATTAGTTTTACCCTACTGATGATGTGTTGTTGCAATAGTAATCCTGCTCAGTAAGAGAGGAACTGCAGGTTCAGATATTTTATGTATTTGATTGGATGAGGAGCCAATGATACGAAGCTACCATCTGTGGGATTATGACTGAACCCCTCTAAGTCAGAATCCCCCCTAAACTTAAGGATACCGTAGCACCGCGGATCTTCGGTTGGCTCGGGATAGCCTGCCTCTTTTGGCAGGTGAGTAGAGCCGTTTGTGACAGGGTTGGGGTGCGGCTGGATGAGCTTCCTCCCCTCTCCTGATGCACAGCCACATGTTCACAGGGAAGCTGGTGCTAAATCACTTGTAGACAACCTGATTCTGGGTCAGGGTTTTGTACGTAGCAGAGCAGCTCACTCACTGCGATCTATTGAAAGTCAGCCCTCGATCCAAGCTTTTGTCGGGGATGGAAGGCGTCTTCCTCCACCATCCTCCTTCTTTACTTATGGGTTACCAGGTGCATGCAGAAGGGCCAGGGGCCAGACACAGAGTGTGAGAGAGTCCAGGCAGGCAGGTAGAAGGCATACGACATTGACATTGGGCTCTGGATAGGTGGGGGGCTAGGTGGTGATCGCCCATCCGTCCGGGCCCGTCCTCTGCTGGGACTGTGAGTCAGGTTGGGACTCACTGTGGAAGTAAAAAGGTCACCAGATGCACGAGGAGGCCTCCCTTAATTAAGGAGGGGGGCACTCAGAGTCCGAGCAGGGACAGCCAGACTCATTGGCTGGGGGCAGCACTAAGGCTGTAGAGGTTGGGGATAAAAGTTGGCGGGTCACCAGGTGCACAGAGCTTGTTTCAGGTTACTAGGTGCACAAGGACGCCTCCATCAAAGCGTGGGGCACTCCGAGTCCAAGCAGGGGCTTGGTGTAGCACTCAGGCCATAGAGTTTGGAGTGGGGACTTAGTCTGTGAGCAGAAAAAAGCGGGTGGGTCACCAGGAGCACAGAGCCTGTTTTGGGTTACCAGGTGCACGTGGTCCTTGACAGCAGGACTATAGACATTTTAGTAATTCCAGGGAGTAAGCTATACTCTAAGGCCAAGGGAGGGGGGTGTTGACCAGGTAGGGAGAGTAGGTGTGGAGGCCTGGAGGTCTGTAGTTCCAGGGAGAAGCAGGCAGGCGTGCAGGGAGTGTAGGCCTAGAGGCCAGGAGTCAGAGGTCAC
Source organism: Oncorhynchus masou masou (assembly GCF_036934945.1). Taxonomy (NCBI): domain Eukaryota; kingdom Metazoa; phylum Chordata; class Actinopteri; order Salmoniformes; family Salmonidae; genus Oncorhynchus; species Oncorhynchus masou. Next base: position 63,543,507 of record NC_088224.1, read on the forward strand.
ATGACCAGGGAGCAATTGAAATTTGATCATGTCAAAAATGTATTGTAGCGACCCGCACAGACAGCTGTGTGTTATGTGTTAGGCTAGGAGGTGGTTGTGTTGTACTGACCAGTACCCGGTGTTCGCGAGGTCCGACATGTCAATCAACCTGCTATCTGCCAATCACGGGAATGCCTGGAATGTTCTGATGCCGGGCATCCTGGTGGTTGGCGGAGTGGCGTGGAGGGGGGTTGGGCAGGGGGGTGGAGCATTGGAAGTTAAGACCAGGTTCAGCCTTTATTCTCTCTCTCTTACGTCTGGGCTTCCCAAGAGAAGGTCACGATTGGCTTGTGGGTTATCTGTCATCTTTTTGGCGTGTGCTACGGCCCAAACAGTAGCCTGTGTAAAGTTGGATAAATAAACCGTCAATTCGCAAACTCAAGCCTCTGTCTGGACAATTGTTCATTTATGATCTAGGCAGGTCATTACATTGGTGTCAGAAGTAAAAACGTTGTTACAAGTTAGCCAGCTAGCTAGCTGACTTATGTGGCTAGCTACCGTAGGTGAGAACGGGGATTGAAAATGCGTCGAGGGAATCTGAAAGTGAAGGTGGAGGTAGGGGACGATTATGGCCAAGGAGGTGCGTGTGAATGGACGTCGGGGGTTCTGTCTGAGGAGATCGCCAGGGCGTCGGAGCGCAGAGGCCGCTTGAGGGAGGACGTTAGAGCGATGGCGGCTGAAGCGGGCATGAGTGCTTTGTCGACTGTATTTCGCGCGGATTCTGGTGGGCGGACCGAAGTGGCGACGTCGACGCGGCGTGACGAGGAATCTGGGGCTCAGGATGTAAACAAACATGGCGGCACCCAGTTCCCGGCTGCGTCCGTATCTGTTAAGACCCCGAAGTATTCCGGTAAGGCGGATTGGGAAGCTTTTCATGCTCAGTTTGAACTGTTAGCTCATTTTAGGGGTGGTCGGATGAAGAAAGGGCACTGCAGTTGGCTTTATGCCTCATGGATGAAGCTCTGGCCTGTTTGATATTGATTAGCCCCGAGGACAGGCATGATTATGGTGCTTTAGTGGGAGCACTGAGGAGGCGCTATGGACAGTGTGTACAGCCCGGGCTACTGCGCTCCGAACTGAGTAATAGACGCAGGCAGCCTGGAGAGCCTCTACGGGTGCTAGCTAATGACATTGAGAGCCTCTCTCGGCGGGCATATGCTCACATGCCCCCTCCGTGCAGAGCGAGCTAGCACGGGACCAGTTCATACGGGCGCTCTCTCCTACGGAGCTGCGCATACAGACCCAGCTGGCTCATCCTGAGTCAGTGCAGACAGCCTTGGAGATGGCTTTGGAGAGGGAGCTGGTGTGGGCTGGGGCTTCAGCTGGGGCTTTGGTGGGGGTGCAGGGAGACACACCCTCTGTGCGAGCTGGGGGCAGAGCAGCCCGGAGCCGGAAAAGCCTGCTTGGGTGGCCGAAATGACAAAACTCATTCGGGCTGTGTCGCTACAGGCGGCACGAAACACAAGCCCTGGTCCCAGGGTCTGCTGGGGTTGTGGCCAGCCAGGCCATCTGCGCCGAGATTGCCCCATGTCCCCCAGAGCTCAGGGAAACGGCTCGGGGTCCGCATAGACCGGGTAGTGCGGACCCCTGGCTTTCTATCCCAACCACCATCATCTTCAGGAGGAGCCCACCGGCACAGACGGGGAAGCAAGGCTCCACTTCCCCCAGAAGCAGACGAGGGCAAGCTGATGGAGCCTGTTGTTGTGGTGGGCCAGACCTGTGTTGGGGACTTTTGTCATGTCCCTGTCACTGTGGAGGGGGTGCCCTGCTCCGCCCTGGTGGACACTGGGTCCACAGTAACCCTGGTGAGGCCAGATATTGTGCCAGGTTGGACTCAGTGTGAGCCTACAACTGTGCAGCTCCGCACAGTCACAGGTGAGCTGGCACCCATGAAAGGGAAGGGAATAATGACTCTGACAGTAGGGGGCAGGACTGTGCGTCATCCTGTGTGGGTGGCGGCTGTGCAGGACCCTTGTATCCTGGGGTTGGACTTTCTTAGGAGCACAGGCTGCCAGTTAGACCTAAATAGGGGCACACTGAGCTTCCAGGGAGGGACGGAAGTCACCATGGCTCCCCCTAATGTCACATTCACTAAACCCAACAAACCCTTTACTCCAACAGTTAAAGCAGCAGAGACTCATGGCTGCGCCCCCTCCCCCACAGCTGTGTGTGACTTTTCCCCAGTCCCCCTGTTACCTACGGCGGTGTGTTACATTCCCCCAGCTACCTCCATGACACAGCCCTCTGTGAGCCCGGGCCACAACCCCCCAGCCCAGCTACCCCAGATGGGAGAGGAGAGGACACTGTCTGCAGTGAGGGAGATATGGGGGAGGAACTGTGTTGGTCTTGACCCCGAGCAGCAGGAACGGTTGTGGCAGTTGCTGTTTGAATTCAGAGACAGCTTTGCGTTGAGTGAGGAAGAGGTGGGTCAGACTCATCTGGTGCAGCATGAGATCGACACAGGTGATGCTCGACCCATCAAGATGCGTCCCCGCCGTATCCCGCTGGCACGCCAGGAGGCGGCAGACAAGGCTGTGTTGGAGATGCAGCGGGCAGACTTCATTGAGCCCTCAGACAGCCCCTGGGCGGCGCCAGTCGTCATGGTTCCGAAGAAGGGGGGCAAGCTGAGGTTCTGTGCGGACTACAGGCGGCTGAATGAGGTAACCAGGAAGGACTCATACCCCATACCACGTATCGATGAGTCACTGGACCTGGTTAGGGGGTCCTCCTGGTTCTCCTCACTAGACCTCCGCAGTGGCTACTGGCAGGTGCCCCTCTCCCCAGAGGCCAGAGCCAAAACTGCGTTCTCCACTAACAGAGGACACTGGCAGTTCAAGGTCCTGTGCTTTGGCCTGTGCAACGCTCCAGCTACTTTTGAGCGTTTGATGGACAGGGTGCTGGATGGCATCCCCCGACAGCAGTGTCTGGTATACCTCGATGACATCCTGGCCCATGACAGCTCCTTCCAGTCAGCCCCGGGGGCGCTACGGCGTGTGCTGGAGAGGGTGGCTGCCGCAGGTCTGAAGCTCCACCCCGAGAAGTGCCACTTCATGAGGAGAGAGGTGTCCTTCTTGGGCCACCTAGTGGGGAAGGAGGGGATCAGCACCATGGAGGACAAGGTAGGGGCTGTCAGAGACTGGCCCACCCCCACCGACCAGCGTCAGCTGAAGAGCTTCCTGGGCCTGGCCTCGTACTACAGGAGGTTTGTACGGGACTTCTCAAGCATTGCTGCTCCACTGAACCGCCTGCTGCCGAAGGACAAGGCTTTCACTTGGACAGTGGAGTGTGAGGAGGCGTTCAACACCCTCAAACGTGCACTGATCGGGGCCCCGTGCTCGCCCCCTGACCTCACCTTGCCCTTTATCCTGGACACAGACGCGAGCAATGTGGGCATGGGTGGGGTGCTGGCCCAGGTGGGGCCAGAGGGGAGAGAGTGGTGGCGTACTTCAGCAAAACATTTGACAAACATGAGCGCCGCTACTGTGTCACCCGGCGGGAGCTCTTGGCTGTTGTGGCTTCCGTCAAACACTTCAAGTACTACCTGGGTGGTCTGCCCTTTACTGTAAGGACTGACCACTCTGCTCTCCAGTGGCTCATGTCTTTCAGAGAGCCAGAGGGGCAGGTGGCACGCTGGTTGGAGGAGCTTCAGCCGTATGACTTCACGGTGGTGCACAGGGCAGTGGCACGCCACTCCAACGCCGACGCCATGTCCCGTCGGTCCTGTACTGCAGACGGCTGCCGCCACTGTGAACGGAGAGAGGGACGGGAGAGAGAGCTGCGGGCAGATGAGGGTGTCTGTGCCACAGTGTGTCGGGCGAGCAGGCATGTCTGCTGCGAGCTGCAGACTGTCGACGTGGCTGAATGGCGGCAGCAGCAGGGACGGTACACAGACCTACAGCCAGTGCTACAGTGGGTAGAGGCGCAGGTGAGGCCACCATGGGAAGAGGTGACAGCGCTCTCACTCGCGACCAAAGGGTTGTGGTCGAAGTTTGAGAGACTGCGGCTGGCTGATGGCGTGCTACAGCGGGCATGGAAGGAGTCAGCTACGGGAGAGGAGAGGTGGCAGGTGGTGGTCCCAAAAGCATTGCGGGAGGCTGTGCTCCAGAGTACTCATGGGGGTGGGGACTGGACACTTTGGGGTCACAAAAACACTGCGCCGTCTCCGTCAGGGCTTCTACTGGGGGCAGCACAAGAGGGATGTGGAGGACTTTTGTCGCCGCTGTGACAACTGCACAGCGAGAAAGGGCCCCCAGGCCGCTCTCATGCTCAGCTCCAACAGTTCCCAGTGGGGGCTCCCATGGAGAGGGTGGGAGTGGATGTAGTTGGGCCGTTCCCCACCACAGACAGTGGAAACCGCTGGGTGCTCACGGCCATGGACTATTTCACAAAATGGCCCGAGGCCTATGCTCTGCCTGACCAGGAGGCAGAGACCATCGTCGACGCCCTGACAGCGGGGATGTTCAGCAGGTTTGGAGCTGCAGAGTCCATCCACAGCGACCAAGGCAGAAACTTTGAGTCCCGTGTGTTCGCCACCATGTGTGAGAGGCTGGGTATGGACAAGACCCGCACTACTCCTCTCCATCCTCAAAGTGATGGCCTTGTGGAGCGCTTCAACAAAACGCTTGGACAGTAGCTGGCCATCGTCTCTTCCAAACACCAGCGTGACTGGGACAAGCACCTGCCTGTGGTCCTCATGGCATGCCGCTCCGCTGTCCAAGACTCCACCTCCTGCACGCCTGCCCTCCTCATGCTGGGGAGAGAGATCCGCACCCCTGCGGAGATGGCGTTTGGTCGGCCCCTGGATAGCCCTCATGTTCCTCCGGGGCCGGAGTATGCCCGGAGACTCCAGGACCGCCTGGAGACAGCCCACACCTTCACCAGAGAGCAGCTGGTGAATGCAGGTGTGAGGCAGAAAAGGAACTATGACGTGCACACCCGGGGAAGGCACTTTGTGGCTGGGGAGCTGGTCTGGGTCTACAGCCCCCTAAGGAAAAAAGGCAGATGTCCCAAGTTGGACAGTCACTGGGTGGGACCCTGCAGTGTCCTGGAGAGGGTAGGGGAGGTTGTGTACCGGGTGCAGCTTCCTCCCAGGGGGAGAAAGGTGGCACTGCACCGGGACAGGTTAGCCCCATACAGAGGGGCCTCTTTTCCCCAAACCCCAGGAACCCCCACAATTCCCCTCTCTGGCAATGACATTCTCCAGGCACCCACCCTCAGGTGCCGCAGACAAGGCTCCAGACAGCCCACTCCCCCTGTCTCCCCCCCTGTGTCACCGCGTGGTTCCCCAGAGCCACGGACTGTATTACCCGTTCCCGCTTCCTTGTCCCCCATATCCCTGCCTTCATCCCCTGGTTCCCAGAGGGGCACTCTGCGACCATCATGGCCACGCAGGCAAAGGAGACCTCCGGGTCGCTTCAGAGACTTTGTTTGTTCCCTCGGGGACGAGGGACTTTGTGGTGGGGGGGCTGTGTAGCGACCCGCACAGACAGCTGTGTGTTATGTGTTAGGCTAGGAGGTGGTTGTGTTGTACTGACCAGTACCCGGTGTTCGCGAGGTCCGACATGTCAATCAACCTGCTATCTGCCAATCACGGGAATGCCTGGAATGTTCTGATGCCGGGCATCCTGGTGGTTGGCGGAGTGGCGTGGAGGGGGGTTGGGCAGGGGGTGGAGCATTGGAAGTTAAGACCAGGTTCAGCCTTTATTCTCTCTCTCTTACGTCTGGGCTTCCCAAGAGAAGGTCACGATTGGCTTGTGGGTTATCTGTCATCTTTTTGGCGTGTGCTACGGCCCAAACAGTAGCCTGTGTAAAGTTGGTTTAATAAACCGTCAATTCGCAAACTCAAGCCTCTGTCTGGACAATTGTTCATTTATGATCTAGGCAGGTCATTACAGTATGTAAAGTTAAGTGAGATGAAAATTGACAAACTAAAGGGTGTGCAATGTGCAGGCCCACTGAGTGTACATTCGGAACCTTCTTTGTCAGTTGGTCACATGACCAAGGAGCTATTGAAATTTTAAATTTAGAAAAATTTGAATGTAAAAGTTTGTACTTTGTTTACGCTCCCTAACTAATTCAACTAGGAATACAAAAATGCTGCTCACATTTCATCGTGTTTATTAGCTTTTCAAAGTGAATTAATGACCAAATCGTGAAAAACAATCGTGCAATGTTGTGCGCAATTTTTCCAACATCATGACACTAATTTGGAGTCTGTGGCTCAAGTGGTTTGAAAGCTATTGAGGTTTGAAAGCGCGAAATTCAGTCGAATATCCACTTGAAACTAGTTAGACCTCGGACTTCTGACAGACAGGTTTGTTTACGTAGCGTCACCCTTCTTCCTCGTTATCCAACAGCGCTCTCTTGAGACCATTTTGAGGGGTGGGTGGGCCAAGAGCCCGGAGTGGCAGAATTAACGGGTTCGGTTGGAGTGTAATCCCAATTGGATGCCATTTAGCATTTACCGTTTGACCATAGCTTTAAAGTAGGGAGGGCAGCTCCCCTTATCGCTCCATAGTTATGCATTTAACTAGCTGCAATGTATCATTTTCGTTTGCACAGACAATACACACATTTACAAGTGAATGAAATGTAAATGAAAGCCCATTCAATATATGATGTTACAGTTATAAGTTAGCTATGTACATTGTAAGTACAAATATACTTTCCCTAATTGTATATCTTGTGAATCAGAAAAATACAACATATTTTTCAATGCATATCACGTAAATGTAAATCATGTAAATCTATGCACCAAACCTGCCAATCAGGTTACTGTATAAAATATATGGGAAATTGCTAAGACTTTTTATGACGTTAAAACTCCAGTAGCCCAGGCCGAAAAGTATTTGGTAGACAACAGGTAGTGATAGTGTCATCAAGAAAACGCATAGGCATATCTTTATCCTATCCGAAATAGCTGGCAGAAAGAAGAGCATAGCTTCATCCACTTCATCTAAGGAATGGCAGGTAAATCATTATAATGTAAACATTATCGTCTGTTTTGCTTATGTAAAAAAGTTTAAACAAACATGGTATGTATTTGAACTACTCAAATATATAAATATAAAGAATATTGCAATGTTTTTGTTGTAATTTGGGGAAATTGTTTTGCATTTCTACAGCATGCAAACTTTCACTTTCGCTATGGCTCTCGAACTCAAGACCAACCTGCACGACGCACGGTCTATCCCCTATTTATCTATCGGGAATAGTTCATTTGATAATAATGTGTGTGTGTGCGTGTGTGATAATTTGTTTATCTTTCTCTCTTTGTGTGTGTGTGTGTGTGTGTGTGTGTGTGTGTGTGTGTGTGTGTGTGTGTGTGTGTGTGTGTGTGTGTGTGTGTGTGTGTGTGTACCTTAGCCCTTGGTGTCCTTTAGGGCTATGTGTGTATGTCTGGATTACATTTATGATATACCCATTGATTCTTGAAGAATATAACTTATAGATGACTCATGAGTTTAGTTCAATTGTCTTACCCATCAAAATATAAATTATTGGTTTAATATATATTGGTTTATTAATTTGTGTGTTAACAATGTTATTTGTTAACAAACACTGTATAGCCTCAAAACATGGTTAAAACTATAATGTTGATATCAGTCTTTGCATCCATAGCTTTGTCCATGAGTTTGAGAGTGGTTACATTTCACCAGCCCCATCCCTCAGCTGTTTACCAAATCAATGGTGGGGTGTAACCTTGTTATTGTTCGAGCTGCAGATGGCCACTTTAAAGGATGAATAGGAGTGTATAATACACTGTATGCACAATTACAAAGCAGATGCATAAGACTTAGACATCGCTCTAACAATGATTCAATTGTAGCTCTGATGAATTCCTATTTACTTTCACCAGACAAGGTGCTCTCCAAGGCTCGCATTACATTCATAGACAGTGTGACGAAGCCAGTGATCAAGCAGCTCCTGGACGACCTTTTGGAAGACCAGGTGCTGAACGATGAAGAGACAGAATCGGTGATGGAGGAGAACAGCACTGAGACAAAGCAGGCACGATGCCTCGTCGATATGGTGTTGAAGAAAGGGAGGAAAGCCAGTGAGAAGATGATTGCCCGAGTTCAGGAGAGAGATCCTGGACTTTATGACAAATTCGGTCTGGACCCCAGGCAGCCGGCCAAGATGAGTGAGTGAAACTGATGCACCATTCAGTGAGGTCTGTCACTATCCCAAACTTCTCTTAGACCTGATAAGAGTTTTTTTTTTTTTACTTTGCAGATACTGTAAATTAAATGTAACATGCTGTGTTTTCCCTGCAGCACCATCATCGCCCCAGTTGTCACAGCAGGAGGTGCGCCAAGTGTCCTCTGTCCTCATCCCCAGCACCAGTGACTTTAAGGAGGGCATTCTTCAGAGGAAGGGATGCGAGGTTTGAGCTCCACTTGGTTGTCAAAGGATAGATCAGTGTACATGTATCGGTTTTCTGAGTGCCCCAAAATAATTAGCATCTGAGTTTATAGTTCTCTTATTAGACCAATGAGCTTGCTAATGAACCCCTGGGGTTACCTGTGGCACAGTTTAGGAAACACAGTCATTTGAGTTACAATACATTTAAAAAATATATATTTAAAAAATAAGTCTTGGCGTGAAAGTCCTACAGTGTAAACAAACTATCAAAGTTTCAATTTGTAATTTCACAAACTGCAATAACTGTGTAACAATGTGTACCTACACCATTATTACAGAGTGGTTTTAGGGCGACTTGTAAATTGGGACCAATTTTCCCACATATTGTGATTGAGTTGAATTGTTGCTATGCTGTATTTCTGTTAAATAACCTTTGCACCTGTCATTGCTTTGCACTATAAGATTTACCCTCCAATGGATAAGTCTGGTCGGAAGCGCTTGGCCCTGCTCATAAACAACGTGGAGTTTGATGATAAGAACATGCTGAGACAAGGTGCAGTGAAGGACGAGGAGAACATAGAGAGACTTCTCAGGGATCTGGGATATGATGTGGTGAAACATAGAAACCTGTCTGGACAGGTACACAGGGGGAGGAAACATCTCCCCTGCCTCCAGAAGAATGTCTACATGTTTCCTTAGTCTATGGTTTGTCTCCACTATGACTGACTCAGTGTGCTCTTGCAGGAGATGGATGAGGCTGTGAAAGCATTCTCTAAACGTGAGGAGCACTTATTGTCGGACAGCGTCTTCGTGGTGATGATGTCTCACGGGGAGCTGGGAGCCATCATGGGTGTCCACTACAAGGAAGGGGACCCTAAACCTGATGTCTTCCTCATCACCAACATCTTCACACACCTGAATACAGATAACTGCAAAGCACTGGTTAACAAACCCAAAGTCATCCTCATTCAGGCCTGCAGGGGAGGTGATCCTTTCATTGAAAAAAAAAATGTTTTTCCAAAATGTATGTAAACCTTTTGTACTGACTTTAACTTGAGTAGAATGCCTCCATATTAAAGAGGATTTGCCTGTTATTTCAGGCAATGACGGGTTTGTTTGGGTCAGTGACGCGGTGGCTGGGCCCAGCCATGACCTGGAGTTAGAGAGTGACTCAATCAAGAGGGAACACAACGAAAAGGACTTCATCTCCCTCCTGTCCTGCACACCATGTTAGTGGGTCATATTAACACATTCTCAGGCATTATATTGTTTGTAAATTACTGTGAGTAAACCCTCATTATATTCCCTGCCCTTTCAGATACTAAGTCCTACAGAGATCCAAAGATGGGCACCTTTTTTATCCAACACATCATGGAGACATTCAACACCTATGCCTGTGATGATCATATAGAAGAATTATTCAGGAAGGCAAGTATCTGGAAACAGAACAGTTGACAATGTTCTTCCCTCATTGCGCTGTATGGAATAATTGATCACCTTTGATTTACTTTGAGCCACAATAACATGTTGGTATTTTCTTCCATACAGGTCATGGTTCGCTTTGAAGATTTCCACATGGGAAAAGGCAGACAGATGCCAACCAAAGACCGAGCCACTCTAACAAAGCACTTCTACCTCTTCCCAGGCCTCTGAGTAGTTGTGATGGTTGATGAATTGTACTGTAATCACAATGGAGGAATAAGGGAGGAAAATTGTTTCGGATTTTCTGTATGAAACCATAATTCACAATAAAGTGTTTGGTGTCACCACTATGTTTTAATTTATACTTATAATGAACCTTTTAACACATTACTTTATCATCAACAAATTCTGTATTATTAGCAAATTAAAATATCCTTTAGAGCTAGGTTGTCTTTTGTTCCAGCCCTGCTCTAACACACCTGATTTAGCTAATCAAAGTCAAGATCAGCAGCTAATTAGTAGAATCAGGTGTGTTAGAGCAGGGCTGAAACAAAAGTCTATAGGGTAGGCTACCCAGTAGCTTTCCAGGTGGAAGACTGGCCATTCCTGTTTTAACATTTGGAAGATAAGCAAAATAAGTCTGGGTGACAAAAGCAAGGTGTGCCAAAATAAAAGATCTCACAGAACTCAAAAACATTTAGATGGGATATGCCTTTGGCTACAAATGAAAAGTAGGTTAATTTTGCCTATCCACTATTGTTAGACAGTGAGCAAGCTTGCTTATGGATTGGTGCTACTATTATTTCGGGAAGGAGATGTAGATTTTTTAAAACCATAGATGATATTTAAACCTATGACTTGTCTCCATCATAAAATGTTTTTTCAATGACTAGCAGGTCTATTCAAGCTGAGTTGCTACTCCTGTGTGCTACTTGGTATGAATGAAACTAAGTAGGCTGGTATGGTTACCAGTGGCCAATTTGGCATAACTGCTCGGCACCCAGGCTCTGGAATGAAGGTTATAGTTTTGTTTTTTGAAAATTATAGTCTGTAATAAAGCCCTTTTGTGGGGGAAAACTCATTCTGATTGGCTGGGCCTGGCTTCCCAGGAGTGGTGTGTATTCATGGATGCCAAGAAAGATTGACCAAGAAAAAGATAAATAGTTTATCTTTCTCTGCGTTTCAGAATTTTTCTTCAATTCATAAGAGGCTGAATGTATCTCACCGGAGAAAGCATCTGAGCGAGCGAAACAGCGCCCCTCTGTCTCTCTATGTGTAGTGTAATAACGGAGCTGTGAGTCGGGAAGCAGGTGCAGGTGAAACATTTAATAAGACAACAAAACCAGGAACGAGACAAATCCATGTGGCTAAATGCCGGTAACTGATGAGAAAACATGAGAGTGACATAAAGGTGAAGAAATTATGAAGGTAAAGTCCAGGTGTGAATCATAATGACAAACAGGTGCGAGTAATGATGAGTGCCAGGTGTGCGTAATGATGAATCCCAGGACCGATGGTTAGTATTCTGGCGATGTCGTACACCGGAGGGGAGGAGCAGGAGAATATGTGACAGTACCTCCCCTCTGATGCGCGGCTCCAGCCGCAGGATGACACCGTCCAGAGGGACGACCCCAAGGATGAGGAGCGGGTCGGTCCGGGTGGCAAAGGTGGAAATCACGGATGATGTTGGGGTCCAGAATGTCCTCCACCATAACCCAACACCGCTCCTCTGGGCCATATCCCTCCAAGTCCACCAGATACTGGAGCCAACCTCCATGACGTCGGAAGTTCAGTAGGGATCTGACAGCATCGCCGGACCCCCTCAATGTCCAGGGGTGAGGTGGAGCTGTGTCGTGGGGGACAGTATCAGCGAGGGGACCAGGAACCACCGCCCTGAGAAGGGAGACATGAAAAGAGGGTGAGATACGATAGTGACTAGGTAGTTGCAACCTGTATGTCACTTCGTTGACACTCCGGAGAACCTTGAACGGCCCCATAAACTGGGGGCTCAGTTTCTTGCAGGGCAGGAGGAGTGGGAGGTTCCTGGAAGAGAGCGTTTAATAAAATAACAAAACCAGGAACGAGACAAATCCATGTGGCTAAACGCCGGTGCACAAGGACAATACCAACTGGTGAGAAAACATAAAAGAGTGACATATAAAGGGGAGGAAATTATGAAGGTAATGAAGTCCAGGTGTAAATCATAATGATTGACAGGTGCACGTAATGACGAATCCCAGGACCGGAGGTTAGTATTCTGTTAGTATTCTGGCGACGTCGTACACCGGAGGGAAGGAGCAGGAGAAGATGTAACATGTCGGCCATCTATCTGATGCTGTCCGGTTCAAACTAGTATGACATTGTTGCCACCCGCAGCAAGGATTGCAAGTGATGCCAGCAAGCATTTGGCCGCCCCTTGATAAAAAAATTGCCAATCAGCATTGAGCTAAATTGAGTGAACTTAACTGTGAATGGTCCTGGTGCACCAAAAAAAGTGTCAAGGGATGTCACGCCCTGACCTTAGTATTCTGTGTTTTCGTTATTATTTTGGTTAGGACAGGGTGTGACATGGGGATTTATGTGGTTTGTGTTGTCTGGGGTTGTTTGTAGTTATGGGATTGTGGTTAGAGTAGTACTCTAGGTAAGTCTATGGTTGCCTAGAGTGGTTCTCAATCAGAGGCAGGTGTTTATCGTTGTCTCTGATTGGGAACCATATTTAGGCAGCCATATTCTTTAGGTTTCTTGTGGGTGATTGTTCCTGTCTTTGTGTTTGTGGCACTAGATAGGACTGCCTAGATAGGACTGCATTTTGGTCCACCTCTCTTTCACCACAAGAAAACCGTTACAGAATCACCAAGGACCAAGCGGTGGTAAACAGAGGCAACAGCAGCAGCAGGAGAAGCGACAGGTGCAGCAGGAGAAACAATAGAGGCAGCAGCAGCAGCAGCAGCAGCAGCAGCGGGAGAGGCTGCACTATTTGGAGAAATGGACTTTCGAGATCCTTGACGGGAAAGGACCCTGGGCAGAGCCAGGGGAATATTGCCGCCCCAAAGTCGAGCTGGAGGCAGCGAAAGAAGAGAGGCGGCATTATGAGGAGCTAGCACAGCAGAGTGGCTGGAAGCCCGAGAGGCAGCCCCAACAATTTCTTGGGAGGAGGCACAGGGAGAGTGTGGCAGAGTCAGGAGCCAGACCTGAGCCAACTCTCCTTGTTTACCGTAAGGAGCCATGGATGTTATCGGAGCTATCGGTGAAGCTGAGGGCTGAGTCTGAGAGGGTCGAGGAGTTATTGGACAGAATGGAGGAGAGTGAACGGATGGGAGATGAGGAGACACTCGAGGAGGTGTTAATAGAATTGGGGTAGTGTGAAGAAAGAGATTTGGCGTAGTATGCAAGGCATTCGCCCTGAGGTGCGTGTCCCCAGCCCGGTACCACCAGTGCCAGCACCCCGCACCAGGCTGTCCCATCAACACAGGTGCTCCCGCCTGTCCGGCGCTACCAGAGGCGCCAGAGCCCCTCAGTCCAGAGGCGCCAGAGCCCCTCAGTCCAGAGGCGACAGAGCTTCTCTGTCCAGCGCTGCCAGAGCCTTCCTCTCCAGCTCAGCCGGTGTCTCCCGCCTGTCCGGCAATGCCAGAGCTCCCGCCCCTCAGTCCAGAGGTGCCGGAGCCCCTCAGTCCAGAGGCGCCGGAGCCCCTCAGTCCAGAGGCGCCGGAGCCCATCAGTCCAGAGGCGCCGGAGCCCCTCAGTCCAGAGACGCCGGAGCCCCTCATTCCAGAGGCGCCGGAGCCCCTCTGTCCAGAGGCGCCAGAGCCCTCTCATTCCAGAGGCGCCAGAGCCCTCTCATTCCAGAGGCGCCAGAGCCCCTCATTCCAGAGGCGCCAGAGCTCCTCAGTCCAGCGCTGCCAGAGCCTTCCTGCCCAGCGCCACCTGAGCTACCCGTCTGCCCAGCGCCGCCTGAGGCACCCGTCTGCCCAGCGCCGCCTGAGGCACCCGTCTGCCCAGCGCCGCCTGAGGCACCCGTCTGCCCAGCGCCGCCTGAGGCACCCGTCTGCCCAGCGCCGCCTGAGGCACCCGTCTGCCCAGCTCCGCCAGTGCCGCCAGTCTGCCCAGCGCCGCCAGTGCCGCCAGTCTGCCCAGCGCCGCCAGTCTGCCCGGAGCCGCCAGCGCCGCCAGTCTGCCAGTCTGCCAGGAGCCGCCAGTCTGCCAGGAGCCGCCAGTGCCGCCAGTCTGCCAGGAGCCGCCAGTGCCGCCAGTCTGCCAGGAGCCGCCAGTGCCGCCAGTCTGCCAGGAGCCGCCAGTCTGCCAGGAGCCGCCAGTGCCGCCAGTCTGCCAGGAGCCGCCAGTGCCGCCAGTCAGCCAGGAGCCGCCAGTGCGGCCAGTCAGCCAGGAGCCGCCAGTCAGCCAGCAGCCGCCAGAGCCGCCAGTCTGCCAGGATCCGTTAGATCTGCCAGTCTGCCAGGATCCGCCAGTCAGCCAGGATCTGCCAGAACTGCCAGTCAACCAGGATCTGCCAGAGCCGTCAGTCTGCCAGGATCCGCCAGTCTGCCAGGATCCGCCAGTCAGCCAGGATCTGCCAGAACTGCCAGTCAGCCAGGATCTGCCAGAACTGCCAGTCAGCCAGGATCTGTCGGAACCACCAGTCAGCCAGGATCTGCCAGAACCACCAGCCAGCCAGGATCTGCCAGATCCATCAACCTGCCTGAGCTTCCTCTCAGTCCCGAGCTTCCTCTCAGTCCCGAGCTTCCCCTCGGTCCTGAACTTCCTCAGTCGTGAGGCACCCCTCAGTCCAGGTGGGCCCTTTGTTGGGGTTAGTAGGCCTGGGTCGGCGGCGAGGGTCGCCAATCAAGGGACGGGAAGGAGGTGGACAGAGACTATGTTAGAATGGGGTCCACGTCCAGCGCCACAGCCGCCACCGTGGACAGACGCCCACCCAGACCCTCCCCTATGGATTTAGGTGGCGGCCGGGAGTCCGCTCCTTTCGGGGGGGGGTACTGTCACGCCCTGGCCTTAGTATTCTGTGTTTTTGTTATTATTTTGGTTAGGCCAGGGTGTGACATGGGGATTTATGTGGTTTGTGTTGTCTGGGGTTGTTTGTAGTTATGGGATTGTGGTTAGAGTAGTACTCTAGGTAAGTCTATGGTTGCCTAGAGTGGTTCTCAGAGGCAGGTGTTTATCGTTGTTTCTGATTGTGAACCATATTTAGGCAGCCATATTCTTTAGGTCTCTTGTGGGTGATTGTTCCTGTCTTTGTGTTTGTGGCACCAGATAGGACTATTTTGGTTTTTTCACGTTTCTTGTTTTGTAGATTGTTGTATTTTCATCTTTATTAAAGATGTACCAAACTAACCACGCTGCATTTTGGTCCGCCTCTCTTTCACCAGAAGAAAACCGTTACAAGGGAAGCCAGCTTGTATTTTGGCATCACTCCAATCAAATTGCATTGAAAGAATATGTTATTGACACAAACTACTTGAATTGTTGCATCTCGTTGTGTCGTTGTCCACCGGTGGCTAGCTAGGTAGCTAAAATTGTACCTTTCCTAAATTAGCCGTGGATAGAGATAGGGATTTGGACATCTGGTTTTACTTAATTATCCATACTGGCAATGATTATAACGGGGATTCTGACCCAACCATTAATTCATACATTGTTTTGCTCCTGGCCTTAGAGGATGGAAGTTAAACATGTACAGTTGAAGTTGGAAGTTTACATACACCTTAGCCAAATACATTTAAACTCAGTTTTTCACAAGTCCTGACATTTAATCCCAGTAAAAATGCCCTGTTTTAGGTCAGTTAGGATCACCACTTTATTTTAAAATGTGAAATGTCAGAATAATAGTAGAGAAAATTATTTATTTCAGCTTTTATTTCTTTCATCACAGTCTGTTTGAGTGTGTGGACAGGTGTCTTTTATACGGGTAACGAGTTCAAACAGGTGCAGTTTATACAGGTAATGAGTGGAGAACAGGAGGGCTTCTTAAAGAAAAACTAACAGGTCTGTGAGAGCTGGAATTCTTACTGGTTGGTAGGTGATCAAATACTTACGTATCAAATACTTATGTCTCGAAACAGGGGCAGCGGGACAAAATACATGTCATCTGTGCACTTAAATAGAAAATGGAGGACGCTTTTCCTTTGGTTCATTTCACTCCTGTTGTAAAGTTAAGCAATGTGCTAAATATTAGAAAATAATATAAAATAATTTATTGGGCCTAGCCTATAGAAAGGTGATGGGATCCTCCTCTTTTTAGTAGAGGCCATCACTCTGTTTTCTCCCACAATTCCATAGCCTTTAGCAATGTTGCGCAACATGAGCTCATGGGCTCTCATTAAGTTTTTGATTCGATTTTGATTACACTTGCATTGATGTCATTAGAGGGACAATAGATTGGTACCAGGCAGATAGCAAGTTTGGTAGGCTACTGATGACCATCAACAGCATCAGAGCTTGGAGAAGCCAAATTACCGTGACCGAACAGTCGCGTGGAATTTGACTGCCTTCATGACTCGTGACCTCCGGTGTGGTGGTAATAAGGTCACTGCAACAGCCCTAACAATGGCGTTGGTGAAAAATAATACAACCAGGACAACAGAATTAAGCCACAAATGATTTTAGGTGTCATAATATTGTTATACCGTAGAGGATAACAAATATAAATGTACCGGTCACAGGACAAAACTGCTAAATTACTCAATTCTGTTATAGCGTTTGTGTACAACACATAAATCTGGAGATAACAATAAAGAAGGGAAATATCATGTGTGTCAGAGAGTATGTAAAACATGAGAGTATTAAACAAACCAGTGCTCCCATACAATTGATTAACAAACAAAGCACATACGGCTGGCCCTTAAATGTACACGGAGAGCTAATGTTAATAATATGCATGTCAATCTTTCATGGCTCAAAGTGGAAGAGAGATTGACTTCATCACAACTTGTTTTTGTAAGAAGTGTTGACATGCTGAATGCACCAAGGTGTTTGTATAAACTACTAGCAGACAGCTTGGACACCCATGCATACCCCACAACACATGCCACCAAAGGTCTCTTCACAATCCCCAAGTCAAGAACAGACTATGGGAGACGCACAGTACTACATAGAGCCAATGGGTACGTGAAACTCAATTTCATATCAGGTAACTGATGCAAGCAGTAGAATCAGATTTTAAAAACAGATACAAATACATGTTATGGAACAGCGGGGACTGTGAAGAGACACAGGCACAGACACACATACACATGATAAGACACACACTCTACACACAGGTACACATGGATGTGGTATTGAAAATATGTGGTAGTGGAGTAGTGGCCTGAGGGAACACACCTAATATATTGGGTAAAGTGTTATAGAATATAATGTCATTTAACATTTTAAATTGTATATAACTCACTTAATTTTGCAGGACCCAGGGAAGAGTAGCTGCTGCCTTGGTCTTGGGGGTTGGTAAAGATGTGCTGTCCATTTTTGAAGAAGAGTAGCCAATCCTCTATAGTGATGTAGCTTACATATACTGTAAATTAAAACGATATCACAAAGGCCAACATAAATTGATAATTCCTTAACTTGTTCTTGATTCAGTGATAGATTTGCCAACATCTATACTCACTAATATAGATGCCTTTACATTTCTCCTTATAACATAATTCATAGCCTAAATCAAACAATATTATACTTTGCATCCTGCAGTCATATGATTTATTACTTTCAAATGCAAAATAATTGATTACATGTAAAGTATGTTAAATCCAAAAATAAGACCGACCATTTCTAATACATGATGACCTGCTTAAACTAAGCTCCTCACTTGATTATTATACTTGTGAGATTGAATTTAAAAAATGCCTACCATGGTATGATATGCGAATGGTCACCTATACCTGTCAAGGAAACAATATAGAGAAAAACAGATACCATTTTTGTAACAGGCCCTCCAGGGGGTTGAAATGCCTTTCTTATGTTCTATAGAAATACAGTAATTTATAGAGAAGAGTAGATTAAACAGAGCATGTCTAGCCAATGTTAAATGGCTAGCTAGTTGGCAGCTAGGAACATACTCTTAGGGAGTGCGTAACTGGCGGCAGGGAAGTCAGGCGCAGGAGAGAAAACTGGGTAATCAACGGAGCAGTTTTATTCATAAAACCACCTGTAACCAGAACCACAAACAAATGGGTACGAAACCTGTCGCGCACCAGAGAAAACGTGCACATGCACTTAAAATAAACAATCCCGCACAAAGACATCGGGGGAACAGAGGGTTAAATACACAGCATGTAATGAGGGAAATTGAGACCAGGTGTGTGAGAAGACAAGACAAAACAAATGGAAAATGAAAAGTGGATCGATGATGGCTAGAAGACCGGGGACGAGTGCCGCGCGCCGCTCGAACAAGGTGAGGAACCGACTTCGGCGGAAGTCATGACACATACAGAGACGCATCATAATAGTATGGAAGTAACACCGCACTGGAGCCGAATTGTAAATGGAATACATTGAACACATGGAACAGGTTGGATCTTTTTTGCATTAAAACACAATTTAAATGTATTTTCGGAAGGACTGTAATACATTAAATATACACTGAGCACAAAACATTAAGAACAACTTACTGGTATTGAGTTGCACCCCCTTTTGCCCTCAGAACAGCTTAGGGCAGGGCATTGACTCTACACGTTGTAAAAAGCGTTCCACATGGATGCTGGCCCATGTTGACTCCAACGCTTCCCACAATTGTGTCTTTGCCACTTTGTCAAGTTGGATGGATGTTCTTTGGGTGATGGACCATTCTTGACTGTTATGGGCAGAGCAGACCATTCGAATATGCCCTTAAATACTTTGATATGCAACCTGGAATTAAAATTGAAGAGGACCAGTGCAATATAGCGAACACATCTGTGCCATTTGTGAGTGATGTTGTTAGGCTACTTTGCATGTTGTTTCCTCATCAGAGAGCACTGGTGAACAACAAAGTAATTTCACTTCACTGAGACAACCACAAGTTCTTCAAGATAACGACTAGGCCTATATCCACACGTTTGAATGATCTGAATGATGATGATGATGATGGTGGTAGTGGTGGTGAAGGGTGTGATTTAATTTACGATATACAACAGGGGTTGGCAACTAGGTTTGGCCTCCAGCAAATTTGTTCCTCAGCTTGTAGCTGGTCGGCGTGCCAGAACATAGTTAGCCTATGAGCAAAGAGCCTACTAGCTGCCCAATTCATAGCCCTACACAGTGTGTGCTACACTACACATTTAACACATGTGGTTAGTGGGCTAATAAATTCAATTATAGTAACATAATAATTTTGATCTGATTATAAAAGTAAAATCCCAATGTTAATAGGCCTACCAAATCGATTAAAAGATTCATCGAGCATATGTCTCCAATGACAAACCAGTATGTCTTGTTTACAACAAAATTGTCGCTGTTTGCAAAGAATTCAATCTGAAATGCCATTATGAATCCATGCATGGTACTTTCAGAGGATAATTTTCCACACCAGACATGAGGCCCGAGTCCAACACAGAAAGGAGGTAGGCCTATTTAAGGAGTGCATGGTGACAGTATTGAAGGAAATAGCTATAGGCCTACTGACAAGTATATGGATAAAATCATTGCGTCTGTCAGTAAGCCTACTGTACCTCTTATTTCTTAAATAGTGCCCCAACAAAGCCCTCTTGTTTGTTAATATGCCTAATCAATTTTCAGCACCGGGCGCTGTCCATATTGACCTTAGAAATGCAATTGGTGTAGCGAACACATACCAGCATATTTTTAAAGAATCAATGGGTATATATTATTGTTTATTCACTATTATAATTTTTTCTCCCCAATTTCATGATATCCAATTGGTAGTTACAGTCTTGTCCTATCGCTGCAACTCCCGTACGGACTCAGGAGAGGCGAAGGTCGAGAGCCATGCATCCTCCGAAACACGACTTTGCCAAGCCACACTGCGTCTTGACACACTGCTCGCTTAACCCGGAAGCCAGCCTCACCAATGTGTCGGAGGAAACACTGCACAGCTAGCGACCAAAGTCAGCGTGCATGAGCCCGGCCCGCCACAAGGAGTCGCTAGAGTGCAATGGGACAAGGACATCCTAGCCGGCCAAATCCTCCCCTAGCCCAGACGACGCTGGGCCAATTGAGACCTCATGGGTCTCCCAGTTGTGGCTGGCACAGCCCGGGACACAGCCCGAGATTGAACCCGGATCTGTAGTGATGCCTCTAACACTGAGATGTAGTGCCTTAGACAACTTTGCCACTCGGGAGGCCCTGGGTATATATTATTAATTTGTAAGTCCAAAAATGTATATAGCAACAGGCTGTGTTAGTGGCCTATGATTCTGTTATAACAATGTATGTGTGTGGACTCTGGCCTGGCACTCTACACTGTAGAAGAAGTATGCAACATCACCAATGGGCTGGACAGGCAACAATAGCAGATATCTTATTTATGTGCACCATGTACAATGAAAACATGGTTCAGTGAAACCAATCGAAAGCCTCTGACAAAGGGACAGTTTCCTGACCCCAGATTAAGCATAGTCCTGAAACCACTGACAGGTATCTGGGTATTGTTGAGGGGCTACCTTGTTAGCTTCAGTCTGAATGAGGGTGCAACACAACAGTCTGAGGAGAGGTCATCGTTGGAAGCCTGGCCCCAGATATGTTTGTACTATCATTCCAACTCCTTGTCATGTATGGAATGACAAGGAGTGTAATGTTAGCACAAGCAATCTGGTACCCAGGCTACGTAGTTAGTCCTCTGTAGTTTTTCCTGGACATGTGATCTAACCAGGGAAAATAGAGGAGCCTTAGTCCCAGCTGTAGTGTAAAACCTAGGCCCAGAACTTTTCCTGCTCAGGTAAAAGTGAGGACCCTTATTGTCACTCTGGGCTTCCTTAGGCAGGAGAGAATGTAGTAGACGGTTGCTGTCAAACAGTGATTGATGGGTTTTCTGTGTCCTTTGGTTTTTGGTTGTGCTCTCGTTGACCACTTAATGACATCCACTCCGAATGTTCACACAATATTTAGTGTGTCCACTTGTAACCTGACACGACCCCATGTAACCAAGCCCCACACACACCCACCCAAGGGGAAAGACAGAGGGAGAGAAAGATTTATTTAATTGAAGGTAAATTAAATTTTCCTTAAAAAGTTTTATTTTCCACAAAACCTGTAGTACAGACATTTAAACAATTATTAAAGTTTACTATGCAAGTTTACTAAAGTTTACTAATATTAAACTCTGATACTAATGTTTATTACTAAACCTCTATATAGATCATACATGTTATTATTACACAATACTACACATTACTAACCAATACATGTTTATATTTATTTTTTGGAAAGTGTTTTATCTTCCTTCCTAGTTTCATGAGCATGGCCCTTGTCTCCTTGTAACCTCCCACAAGTTTTCTGTGGTTTATCTCTCAAGGTTTCTTCTCGCTCATGGTGTTCACAGGACAAAGCTAACACCATGCCCAAACCGGACGTGCGTGTGCATCCTCGTGCGCCATTGTGCCCAAATTGATTTTGTTCTCCCACGACAAGCAGGTTGAAACACACTCTGAACCAATTATATTAATTTGGGGATAGGTCGAAAAGCATGAAACATTTATGGCAATTTGGCTAGCTTGCAGTTGCTAGCTAATTTGTCCTATTTAGTCAGCTATCTTGCTGCTAGCTAATTTGTCCTGAGATATACATATTGAGTTGTTATTTTATCTGAAATGCTCAAAGTCCTCTAATCCAACAATTAATCTACACATAAAATGGTCAACTGAATTGTTTCTAGTCATCTCTCCTCCTTCCAGGATTTTTCTTCTTTGGACTTTATATGGCAGTTTGCATCTAACTTTCATAAAGTGTATTATCACAACCAACATCCGTTCATCTTTCAATCACCCACGTGGGTATAACCAACGAGGAGATGCCATATGGGCATATGCTTCGAAAAGCGAATGAGGAGATGGGAGAGGCAGGACTTTCAGCACGTTCTGCGCCACAAATAGAAGCAACTTCTATTTTAGTGCCTGGCAATGCAGACGCTCGTTGGCGCGCGCGAGCAGTGTGGGTGCAATGATTGAATAACTTGTATGTGTACATTTCATTTTGCAACGCTCACGCACATGATAGAAGCGGTGTGGTCAGCATGTAAGATTTACTTATACTCAGGTAGACCTAACCAGAAATGACGTTTTCCTGTTCATTCTATAATGGGTCACAAGCTCACTACACAGCAGTTCCACAAGTTCACTATAAAACATCCCAACTGTTTGAACTGTTCAAAAGTTAAAACTCAGGCCTCCCCGGAAAATACTTTTGACATATTTGACTTCAAACACATTTCTTTAAGTTCAACAAGGTCACTACACATCAATCACCAGGCCATTACTTTAGACTTCAACATGTGTTTTACTTCAAAGAAACAGGTGCACTATCAAGTTACACAATGACACACTAAATATCGTGACCAGAGAGATGATGTCATTAAGAGATCAACGAGAGGACAATCAAAGGACAGCAACCGTCTACTATATTCTCTCAAGTACACTCTCAGGTCCTACCCTCCCAGAGGGGATGACAGAAGGTCCCCCCCCCCAAGTTGCACCCTATTCCCTTTATCAGGGGTATTATATACTTACCATATGAGCTCCGGAGCGTGCTGGTCTTCTGTTCTACCTGAGAATTAATTGCACACACCTGGTGTTGCAGGTCTAAATCAGTCCCTGATTAGAGAGGAACAACGAAAAAAGCAGTGGAAGGTCCAGAGTTGAATAGGGTACCGTTTGGGATGCAGTCAAGACCAGCCGTGCCTCTACAGGAGCCCCCCAGGTCTCTACAGGTTACTAGCTGCATTAATTGGTTCCCAGGGAACGAGGCAGTACAGTGGACTAACTACCTGTTACCTAATGACTCAATTAAAATGTTTTTTACTGTCTTATTATTGGCGTCTGCTTTCCCCATGGTAAAGTGTGGATGGAGTACATTAACCAATGTGTTTTATACATACATCCTCATGAGCCTTATTGGATTATTACATTCTGTAGGTCAAACATATCTCACAGTGACCCCGGAAAAACAAGATGCCTTATCTCAATAAATGTATCTGGTCCAGAAAGAATATAGTTTGTTTTCATGCTGAAGTATTTCCCTAGATTTCTCTCCCAAAATGTACCCACTGAACCCATTTTCCATTAGTGATGGACCTAATGGTGGGCTATAAGGTGGGCTTACCTTTTACACATTTACATCAATTTATTCACTGTTGTTGATTGATCCAGACAGTTTTGCATATCCAGATTCATTTGGCTGCGTTTACACAGGCAGTCTAATTCTGATCATTTGCCAATAATTTGTCTTTTGACCAACCAGATCAGATCATATGCCAATAACAAAGATCAGAATTGGGCAGCCTTACATACAGTGCCTTGCGAAAGTATTCGGCCCCCTTGAACTTTGCGACCTTTTGCCACATTTCAGGCTTCAAACATAAAGATATAAAACTGTATTTTTTTGTGAAGAATCAACAACAAGTGGGACACAATCATGAAGTGGAACGACATTTATTGGATATTTCAAACTTTTTTAACAAATCAAAAACTGAAAAATTGGGCGTGCAAAATTATTCAGCCCCTTTACTTTCAGTGCAGCAAACTCTCTCCAGAAGTTCAGTGAGGATCTCTGAATGATCCAATGTTGACCGAAATGACTAATGATGATAAATACAATCCACCTGAGTGTAATCAAGTCTCCGTATAAATGCACCTGCACTGTGATAGTCTCAGAGGTCCGTTAAAAGCGCAGAGAGCATCATGAAGAACAAGGAACACACCAGGAAGGTCCGAGATACTGTTGTGAAGAAGTTTAAAGCCGGATTTGGATACAAAAGGATTTCCCAAGCTTTAAACATCCCAAGGAGCACTGTGCAAGTGATAATATTGAAATGGAAGGAGTATCAGACCACTGCAAATCTACCAAGACCTGGCCGTCCCTCTAAACTTTCAGCTCATACAAGGAGAAGACTGATCAGAGATGCAGCCAAGAGGTCCATGATCACTCTGGATGAACTGCAGAGATCTACAGCTGAGGTGGGAGACTCTGTCCATAGGACAACAATCAGTCGTATATTGCACAAATCTGGCCTTTATGGAAGAGTGGCAAGAAGAAAGCCATTTCTTAAAGATATCCATAAAAAGTGTTGTTTAAAGTTTTCCACAAGCCACCTGGGAGACACACCAAACATGTGGAAGAAGGTGTTCTGGTCAGATGAAACCAAAATTGAACTTTTTGGAAACTATGCAAAACGTTATGTTTGGCGTAAAAGCAACACAGCTCATCACAATGAACACACCATCCCCACTGTCAAACATGGTGGTGGCAGCATCATGGTTTGGGCCTGCTTTTCTTCAGCAGGGACAGGGAAGATGGTTAAAATTGATGGGAAGATGGATGGAGCCAAATACAGGACCATTCTGGAAGAAAACCTGATGGAGTCTGCAAAAGACCTGAGACTGGGATGGAGATTTGTCTTCCAACAAGACAATGATCCAAAACATAAAGCAAAATCTACAATGGAATGGTTCAAAAATAAACATATCTAGGTGTTAGAATGGCCAAGTCAAAGTCCAGACCTGAATCCAATCGAGAATCTGTGGAAAGAACTGAAAACTGCTGTTCACAAATGCTCTCCATCCAACCTCACTGAGCTCGAGGAAGGAGCAAGGAGGAATGGGAAAAAATTTCAGTCTCTCGATGTGCAAAACTGATAGAGACATACCCCAAGTGACTTACAGCTGTAATCGCAGCAAAAGGTGGCGCTACAAAGTATTAACTTAAGGGGGCTGAATAATTTTGCACGCCCAATTTTTCAGTTTTTGATTTGTTAAAAAAGTTTGAAATATCCAATAAATGTCGTTCCACTTCATGATTGTGTCCCACTTGTTGTTGATTCTTCACAAAAAAATACAGTTTTATATCTTTGTTTGAAGCCTGAAATGTGGCAAAAGGTCGCAAAGTTCAAGGGGGCCGAATACTTTCGCAAGGCACTGTACTTACATTTAAGTAAGGAATTCAAAGTCATGAACTTCTTCTGTTTATTTTTGTTAATATGACATTATTTCATAAATTAGCAAATGTTTTACACATCTGATTTGCCATCCTCTGCCCAATTCATTATAGCGTCTAGCCTATCAGTAACAAAACACAAGTCAACATCACAAATATCGAACAATCAGGACGGAAAAGGTCACACTAATGTCTAGCTTATGTTTTAGGGTGCAGACCTACAGGTAGTATGTATTTAAAAGCCTGTCTGATTTTAGCCATCCTAGCTCCATACACAATAGGATTTAAAAGTGGCTGGCACATCAGATAGTACACTGATAAAATAGTGTGAAGTACAGTTGGAACATTTCTCATAGGGCTATCAAATCTACTCTGGAGCAGAGTTAAGAAACAGCCGAAAGAGAAGTTGAGCAGCGAGGCCAGATGAGGAGTACAGGTGCTGAAAGCTTTCTGTCTGGTCTCGATGGAAGATTTCAAACAAATGGTCAGAATCTTAATATAAGAGAACACAATAGTAATTAAAGGGACAGTGACAGACAAAACAATACCACAGAGTCCAGAGATGTTATTAGCTGTTGTGTCTGAAGTTGAACAGGCAAGTTTAACTACCAGGTAGTTGTCACAATACACTTTGTCTATGACGTTTCCACACAAACGCAAACGAATGGTTAAAGACAGTTGTATGGTGAATTTTACAAAAGAGTACAACCATATTACACAAATTAAAATACACACCTTGCTGGGTGTCATGATGACGTTATACTGTAGTGGATAACATATAGCAAGGTACCTGTCGTAGGACATGACTGCTAAATTGCTGAATTCAATAGATCCATATGTGTACAAGACAAATATCTGTAGGTAACAGCACACAGTGGAAACTGTATGGTCATCTGAAACCAAATGAGTCATGAGAGCAGGAAACAAACCAGTGCTACCATACAAGTCATTTACAAACAAACTGCACAGAAACAGATACATGGGTTCATGAAGGCTTCTCTCCATACATATTACCACAATAAGCACTGTGTTCGCAAAAGCTATGGAGACGTATAAGACAGTTAATATAATGAAATACAAGTACTTTAAGTGTCCAATGTCACTATAACCAGCTAGGAAAAATGACGTGAGTTGTGTTGAGTTCATCATTTTCCCAATAGTCTAGAAGTATTTGTAGATATATTTAGTTCACAAGTGAAGGAAAACAGTGTCTATCAGGTGAAATTATTAATCTCTTATTGATTCAACATTTCTTCATTCTTAGAATTGCCATCAATTATCAACTCTTTGCATCATTGCCACAGTGTTACTATTCAAAGTGATTACCCCCATAGGCATCATCATGGAAAAACATTGTTACCTGTGGCTGTGATGGACACGGAGTAGAACATAAAGCAAACACCATTCATCCCTACTGTAGTTCAATAATATTCATATTTTGAATAACAAACGCAATTGACACAGTTACAGTTTACCAGTCTTTGCAGTCATAGTGTGTGAATCAAACGGGATGCTAGTCATGCAGAGCTGTGGTGTGGTAATGCTCCTTATCATAAGTCACATACATCTTACCATTAGAGGGTTCAATCCCTGTCCACCTTTCTCACTGATTCTCCCACTTGCCTGTCTCCTCCTCTAATTTCCTTACTGTCTGAATGAAGATTCAAAACATCAATAAAGATACGTACATATATATCTTTAAAACAGGATGTAAGTCTAGATCACCTGGTATCTTTCTCCAGACTGCCGTTGTGTGGACATAGATCTACTGTGTGTTCTGTCAGTGGACTATTCCACACTAAACTACTGTCACATCACTGACCTTTTATACCTTTTAAAGGAAGAAAAAAACAGTATACAGCAGTGTGTTTACTTGAACTCCAATGACACAAATAATTTAATTGTCATGGTGTGACTCTCAGCGTCCCATGGGTGGTTAGGTCAGTGCAGTGCCGGCTCAGCCAATAAGAATAATAAGTAGCCTGCAAGATTTTCTCTCCGCTGCCAAATCCCGCTTAGGGCCCCCAAAAGGCAAGAGCCGGCCCTGGACCAGGGAGTGTTGCATGGTTCATCCCAATTTTCATTTGATCTGGAGCAGTTACATCGATAATAGAGAGAGAGAGTGTGTGTTTTAGTGATGCGCGGGTTGACTCATTAGCTTCAGTCCCTGCGGTTATATCCGCGAGGCAGACAGATTTAAAATGAGGAAATAGAAAACAATAGCCTACCTTAAAACATCAAAACATTTAAAATTCCTGTGCTGTTAACTAACATGCTATTTGACATTCACAATTAACTTTGTGGTTGAAAGTATTTTCTCAAAGCCATACTGCCCCTACAAGACAAAGTTACACTTTAAACTTGATGAAGTTGGTAACTATGCATGGCAGGTGAGCATTTTAAATATAGAATGAAGTCTTTGTTCGAGGATCTTGCCATTCAAGGTTAGATCCCCCAGTGGTGGCTGAATACAGGTGAATTACTACAAAATGTGTAACTTAAACAAGAAACTCAATGCAGACAACTGGCAAACTTTTTCTTCCACTTTTATGTGATACTCTTGTTGCAAAACAAACATTGTTGCAAAACAGATGTAGCTACCCATGGCATTGAAAAAGAATAGTTCAAACTAGTTTGAGGTGTCTGTTAACAAATGTTGCATATGGAGCCAGATAGCTTCCAAAACATTGAACGTATATATCGTTAGGATCGTAAAAAAATCCACATGTAAATTGTTAAACTTGTAAGAAAAGCCATGCATGAAACGTAAATGTGAAATTTAATCTGTGAACATACAAACACATAGAGAGGTTAAACATAGCCTAAGTTTGGCATAAACCTATTCCCACACTTTAAAATAAGTCTGTTGCAGTGGTCTTAGTTAGTCACCCCATAGGCTATTCTCTTCATCACGTCACTGCTGCCCAGTTGAAGAACTTGTGATCTCCATGCAGCACCACAGCACCATGCGCCTTCGGAAAATAACCCCTCAGCTTCAGAAGATGCAATGGTGGCCCTCTTGAAGCATGTGGGAACATCAGACTGGGATAGGGATTGACTGAATATGTCCATAAACACACCAGCCAGCTGGTCTGCGCATGCTCCGAGGACGTGGCCAGGGATCACGTCTGGGCCGGAAGCCTTGCGAGGGTTAACACGTTTAAATGTTTTACTCACGTTGGCCGCGTTGAAGGAGAGCCCGAAGGTTTTGGTAGTGGCACTGTATTGTCCTCAAAGCGAGCAAAGGAGTTGTTTAATTTGCCTGGGAGCAAGACGTTGGTGTCTGCGACGGGGCTGGTTTTCTTTTTGTAATCCGTGATTGACTGTAGACCCTGCCACATACGTCTCGTGTCTGAGCCGTTGAATTGCGACTCTACCTTGTCTCTATACTGACGCTTCGCTTGTTTGATTGCCTTGTGGAGGGAATAGCTACGCTCTTTGTATTCGGTCATGTTTCCAGTCACCTTGCCGTGACTGATTATAAGCAGTGGCTCGCGCTTTCAGTTTTGCGCTGCCATCAATCCACGGTTTCTGGTTGGGGAAGGTTTTAATAGTCACCGTGGGTACAACATCACCGATGCACTTGCTAATTAACTCGCTCACCGAATCAGCATATACTGTACATTAATGTTGTTGTCTGAGGCTATCTGGAACATATTCCAGTCCACGTGATCGAAGCAATCTTGAATCTGATTGGTCGGACCAGCATTGAACAGAACTGTTTTAGTTTCTGTCTATAGGCTGGGAGCAACAAAATGGAGTCGTGGTCAGATTTACATTTACATTTACATTTAAGTCATTTAGCAGACACTCTTATCCAGAGCGACTTACAAATTGGTGAATTCACCTTCTGACATCCAGTGGAACAGCCACTTTACAATAGTGCATCTAAATCATTAAGGGGGGGGGTGAGAAGGATTACTTATCCTATCCTAGGTATTCCTTGAAGAGGTGGGGTTTCAGGTGTCTTCGGAAGGTGGTGATTGACTCCGCTGTCCTGGCGTCGTGAGGGAGTTTGTTCCACTATTGGGGGGCCAGAGCAGCGAACAGTTTTGACTGGGCTGAGCGTGAACTGTACTTCCTCAATGGTAGGGAGGCGAGCAGGCCAGAGGTGGATGAACGCAGTGCCCTTGCTTGGGTGTAGGGCCTGATCAGAGCCTGGAGGTACTGCGGTGCCGTTCCCCTCACAGCTCCGTAGGCAAGCACCATGGTCTTGTAGCGGATGCGAGCTTCAACTGGAAGCCAGTGGAGAGAGCGGAGGAGCGGGGTGACGTGAGAGAACTTGGGAAGGTTGAACACCAGACGGGCTGCGGCGTTCTGGATGAGTTGTAGGGGTTTAATGGCACAGGCAGGGAGCCCAGATTTGTCGAAAGGAGGGCGAGGGAGGGCTTTGTATGCGTCACGGAAGTTAGAGTAGCAATGATCCAGAAAGCTGCCAGCCCAGGTCGCACATTCCATATGCTGATAAAATTTAGGGAGCCTTGATTTCAGATTAGCTTTGTTAAAATCCCCAGCTACAATAAATGCAGCCTCAGGATATGTGGTTTCCAGTTTACATAGAGTCCAATGAAGTTCTTTAAGGTGTCTGCTTGGGGGGGATATACTTTCCTGGAAGGCAACCCTTCCAGGAAAGTAGGAAAGTCGTATTCCTTGTTGTAATGTTGGCAAGATGATGTTGCTCTTATATCCAATAGTTCTTCCTGGCTGTATGTAATAAGACTTAAGATTTCCTGAGGTAACAATGTAAGAAATAGTACACAATACTGCATAGTTTCCTATGAACGCCAAGAGAGGCGACCATCTCTGTCTGCGCCATCTTCAATAGGGCTGCTGTCGGCGCCATCTTCAGATAGGGCTGCTGTTCTCATACCAGACTGAATTGAATAAAAAAATCTAATAGGGTCCCAAAATATTGGGACTTTACATTTAAGAGGTTAAGAATCAATGGGTATATATGATTAATTTATAAGTGAAAAAAATGGATGTCATTTGTTAGTGGCCTATGATCCTGTTAAAACAATGTATGTGTGGGGATCTACTAAAATGTAGATGTAGTATGTGAACTCACCAATAGGCTGGACAGGCAACAATATCAGCAAAGGTGGGACCAAGTCATAGGTTTACAAGTCACAAGTAAGTCTCAAGTCTTAGCACTGAAGTCCCAAGTCAAGTTCCAAGTCAAGACAGGCAAATCCGAGTCAAGTCTCAAGTCAAGACCGTCGAGTATCAAGTCAAGTCTCAAGTCAAGTCTCAAGTCCTAAACTTTGAGTTTCGAGTCCTAAACAAGTCATAATGTGCTCTTCACCAAATGTAATACCATTTCATATTTTTAACAAGAGTAATAGTTAGTATATTACATTTACACAAATCATGAATGCTTTTAAAAATATCTATATATTTATTACTTTCCAAATAAACATTATATTTCCATGGAAATACATGGATTGTCACACCCTGACCATAGTTTGCTTTGTATGTTTATATGTTTTGTTTGGTCAGGGTGTGATCTGAGTGGGCATTCTATGTTGTGTGTCTAGTTTGTCTGTTTCTGTGTTTGGCCTGATATGGTTCTCAATCAGAGGCTGGTGTTAGTCTTTATCTCTGATTGGGAACCATATTTAGGTAGCCTGTTTGGTGTTGGGTTATGTGGGTGATTGTCCTTATTGTCCTTATGTCTGTCGTGTGCTAGTTTGCACCAGTACTAGGCTGTTTCGGTTTTCTTATTACGTTTGTTGTTTTGTATTTGATTCGTGTTTATTGTTTTGTTTCATTAAACATGGATGGTAATAGACACGCCGCATTTTGGTCCGACTCTCTTTCACCTACAGAAAACCGTGACAGAATCACCCACCACAACAGGACCAAGCGGCGTGGTAACGGGCAGCAGCAGGAGCAGCGTATTAAGGACTTCTGGACTTGGGAAGAAATCCTCGACGGGAGAGGACCCTGGGCTAAACCAGGGGAGTGTAGCCGCCCCAAGGTGCAGCTCAAAGAGGAATGGACATGGGAGGATGAACTGGACGGTAAAGGACCCTGGGCACAGCCAGGAGAATATCGCCACCCCAAAGAAGAGCTGGAGGCGGTGAAAGCGGAGAGGCGCTGGTATGAGGAGGCAGCACGGCGACGCGGATGGAATACTCTCGGAAGCCCGAGAGTATTCAACCAGGTGAGGTTGGGCAGGCTCGGTGCTCAAGAGCTCCAGTGCGCCTGCACGGTCCGGTCTACCCAGTACCACCTCCACGCACCAGCCCTCCGGTGGCAGCTCCCCACACCAGGCTTCCTGTGTGTGTCCTCGGCCCAGTACCACCAGTGCCAGCACCACGCATCAGGCCTACAGTGCGCCTCGCCTCTCCAGCGCTGCCAGAGCCTTCCTCCTCTCCTGCGCTGCCGGAGTCTCCCGCCTGTTTAGAGCTGCCAGAGCCTTCTTCCTCTACAGCGCTGCCGGAGTCTCCCGCCTGGCCAGAGCTGCCAATCTGCCAGGATCTTCCAGATCCGCCAGTCAGCGAGGATCCGCCAGTCAGCCAGACTCTTCCAGATCCGCCAGTCAGCCAGACACTTCCAGATCCGCCAGTCAGCCAGACACTTCCAGATCCGCCAGTCAGCCAGGATCTTCCAGATCCGCCAGTCAGCCAGGATCCGCCAGTCAGCCAGACTCTTCCAGATCCGCCAGTCAGCCAGGATCTTCCAGATCCGCCAGTCAGTCAGACACTTCCAGATCCGCCAGTCAGCCAGGATCTTCCAGATCCGCCAGTCAGCCAGGATCCGCCAGTCAGCCAGGATCTTCCAGATCCGCCAGTCTGCCAGGATCCGCCAGTCAGCCAGACTCTTTCAGATCTGCCAGTCAGCCCAGAGGCGCCAGTGCCCCTCTGTCTCGAGCTGACCCCTCTGTCTCGAGCTGACCCCTCTGTCTCGAGCTGACCCCTCTGTCTCGAGCTGACCCCTCTGTCTCGAGCTGACCCCTCTGTCTCGAGCTGACCCCTCTGTCTCGAGCTGACCCCTCTGTCCCGAGCTGCCCCTCTGTCCCGAGCTGCCCCTCTGTCCCGAGCTGCCCCTCTGTCCCGAGCTGCCCCTCAGTCCAGTGGGGTTATGTAGTAGGGTCGCCGTAGTTAGGAGTGATAATGGTGGTAGTCTTAGTCCGCCACCTTGTCCGCTTCCTTGGCCTCCTAACTACGGCGACCCTACTACATAAACCCACTGGACTGAGGGGCAGCTCGGGACAGAGGGGCAGCTCGGGACAGAGGGGCAGCTCGGGACAGAGGGGCATTTGTTGTTTTGTATTTGATTCGTGTTTATTTTTGTTTCAATAAACATGGATCGTAATAGACACGCCGCATTTTGGTCCGACTCTCTTTCACCTACAGAAAACCGTGACATGGATAGCCATGAGAAAGACCCCCCCCCCCCCCAAGTCAGGTTGGGAGGGGAGACAGGCAAATCCGAGTCAAGTCTCAAGTCAAGACCGTCAAGTATCAAGCCAAGTCTCAAGTCCTAAACTTTGAGTTTCGAGTCCTAAACAAGTCATAATGTGCTCTTCACCAAATGTAATACCATTTCATATTTTTAACAAGAGTAATAGTTAGTATATTACATTTACACAAATCATGAATGCTTTAAAAAATATCTATATATTTATTACTTTCCAAATAAACATTATATTTCCATGGAAATAGCCATGAGAAAGACGCCTACATGATACACTAGTAAAGTAATAAAATATATAGCTGTCTGCTATATTAGCCACGAATTACCGTTCTTCGTGCAGCTTCAAATGTCGAACAAAGTTGGAAATTGCTGCGCCTTCATCTATAATTTTCTTCCCGCATGTTTTGCAAGTTGCAAACTGTTTTTTGTCTATACAGCATCGACTTAATATCCAAAAATAATAATTTTGCGTGTCATCTTTCCAAGGGCTCCATCTGAATTCACCCGCCAACGTTCCTCTGCACTGCCGCGCACAACTTTTTCTCAGCTGGCACAATTTGATTGGCTACTGTCCAATTGTAACTGTAATCCGTTAAATGAAGAGTTGATGCCCTGCACACTTTTTTTCATAGTATAATTTTTAATATTTGGGCTTGGGGAGGGTATCAAGTCAGGTCGAGTCTTAAGGCTCAAGTCCAAGTCAAGTCACAAGTCATTGGTGTTAAAGTCAAAATCGAGTTGCCATTCATCATATTTGTGACTTGATTCTGACTTGATTCCAAGTCATGTGACTCGAGTCCACACCTCTGAATATCAGATCTCTTATTTATGTGCACCATATACAATGAAGACACAGTTTAGTGGGGTGGCAGGTAGCATAGTGGTTAGAGCAGTAACAGTAACAGAAAGGATGCTGGATCAAATCCCTGAGCTGACAAGGTAAACATCTATCCTTCTGAACAAGGCAGTTAACCCACTGTTACCCGGTAGGCTGTCATTTTAAGTAAGAATTTGTTCTTAACTGACTTGCCTAGTTAAATAAATGTTCAATAAAAAAATAAAAAGTTAAACTAATTGAAAGCCTCTGACAAAGGAATGCTTTCCCAGACCCAGATTAAGTATAGTCCTGGACCAACCACTGGCAGGTATTGTTGACATGCTACCTTGTTAGCTTCAGTCTGAATGAGGGTTTAAACACAACAGTCTGAGGAGAGGTCATTGTCGGTAGCCTGGCCCCGATCTGTTTGTGCTATCATTCCAACTCCTTGTCATGTATGGAATGACAAGGAGCTGAATGTTAGCACAAACAGACTAGGACCCAGGCTATGTAGATAGGGCTCTGTTGTTTTTCCTGACCATATGATCTAACCAGGGAAAACAGATAATAACTCAGGACGCCAAGTCCTAGCTTTAGTCTAAAACCTAGGCCCAGAGCTTTTTCTGTTCAGGTAAAAGTGAGGGCCCTTATTTTCTCTCTGGGCTTCCTTAGGCCTACAGTACACTTTTTCCCCCCAAAATGGCATCCTATTCCCTATATCAGGGCTATTAAACTCTTACTCTACAAAGTCTGGGTCCTGCTGCTTTTCATGTCTATTCTACAGGACCTGATAATTAGTCCCTGATTAGAGGGGAACAATTAAAAAAAGCAGTGGAAGTGGCTCCGGGGTCCAGAGTTGAATAGGGTACCATTTGGGATACAGTCAAGACCAGCCGTGCCTCTACAGGAGCCCCTCAGGTCTCTACAGGTTAATAGCTGCATTAATTGGTTCCCAGGGAATGAGGTGATAGAGTGGACTAATGACCTGGTACCTAATTACTCAATAAACATGTTTCTTACAGTCTTATTATTGGCTTCTGCTTTCCCCGTGGTAAAGTGTGGATGGAGTACATTAACCAACGTGTCTTATTGGATTATTACATTCTGTAGGTCAAACATATCTCACTGTGACCCCGGAAAAACAAGATACCTTTTATCTCAGTAAAGGTATCTGGTCCAGACAGAATATAGTTTGTTTTTATACTAAATTATTTTCCAAGATTTCTCTCTGAAAATGTCAAACAATCATGTACCCACTGGGCCCATTTTCCATTAGTGATGGACCTAATGGTGGGCTATAAGGTGGGCTTACCTTTTACATATTTACATCAATTTATTCACTGTTGTTGCTTGATCCAGACAGTTTTGCATATCTTAATTTATTTGTGTTTACACAAAGATTTTATGTGTTTACACAGGTGGTCTAATTCTGATAATTTGCCAATAATTTGTCTTTTGACCAACCAGATCAGATATTTTGCCAATAATAAAGATCAGAATTGGACTTGCTTTGTGAATGCAGCCTTAGAAACTTCAATTTAAGAGAGAAATTCAAAGTCATGAATTCTCCTGTTTATATTAGATTTTTATGACAATATTTCATAAATTAGCAAATGTTTTACATTTACCATCCTCACCCCCATTCATTTTTGCGACTAGCCTAAGTAACAAAACACAAGTCAACATCACAAATATCGAACAATCAGGATGGAAAAGGTCACACTAATGTCTAGCTTATGTTTTAGGGTACAGACCTACAGGTAGTATGTATTTACAAGCCTGTCTGATTTTAGCCATCCTAGCTCCATACACAATAGGATTTAAAAGTGGCTGGCACATCAGATAGTACACTGATAAAATAGTGTGAAGTACAGTTGGAACATTTCTCATAGGGCTATCAAATCTACTCTGGAGCAGAGTTAAGAAACAGCCGAAAGAGAAGTTGAGCAGCGAGGCCAGATGAGGAGTACAGGTGCTGAAAGCTTTCTGTCTGGTCTCGATGGAAGATTTCAAACAAATGGTCAGAATCTTAATATAAGAGAACACAATAGTAATTAAAGGGACAGCGACAGACAAAACAATACCACAGAGTCCAGAGATGTTATTAACTGTCGTGTCTGAAGTTGAACAAGCAAGTTTAACTACCAGGTAGTTGTCACAATACACTTTGTCTATGACGTTTCCACACAATCGCAAACGAATAGTTAAAGACAGCTGTATGGTGAATTTTACAAAAGAGTACAACCATGTTACACAAATTAAAATACACACCTTGCTGGGTGTCATGATGACGTTATACTGTAGTGGATAACATATAGCAAGGTACCTGTCGTAGGACATGACTGCTAAATTGCTGAATTCAGTAGTTCCATATGTGTACAAGACAAATATCTGTAGGTAACAGCACACAGTGGAAACTGTATGGTCATCTGAAACCAAATGAGTCATGAGAGCAGGAAACAAACCAGTGCTACCATACAAGTCATTTACAAACAAACTGCACAGAAACAGATACATGGGTTCATGAAGGCTTCTCTCCATACATATTACCACAATAAGCACTGTATTCGCAAAAACTATGGAGATGTATAAGACAGTTATTATAATGAAATACAAGTACTTTAAGTGTCCAATGTCACTATATCCAGCTAGGAAAAATGACGTGAGTTGTGTTGAGTTCATCATTTTCCCAATAGTACCTATAGATGTATTTGGAGATATAGTTAGTTCACAAGACAAGTACAACAGTGTCTATCAGGTGAAACAATCTATTTCTTATTGACATCTCATAATTGCTTCATTCTTATAATTACCACTGATTATCAAGACTCATTGCATCATTGCCACAGCATTACTCTTCAAAGTGATTCCATAGAAAAACATTGCTACCTGTGGTTGCAATGGACATTGAGTAGAACATACGGCAAACGTCATTCATCGTGTAAGTTCAATAATATTCATATTTTGAATAACAAATACAATTGACACACTCTCAGCTTACAATTCTTTGCTTTACTGTGAAACTTGCATAGACTCCAACTATAATGTGAGAATGAAACAGGATGCTAGTCTTGCAGAGCTGTGGTGCGGTAATTCTCCCTGGCATAAGTCACATATAACTCACCAGAGACCAGGATTCAATCCCTGTGCCCACCTTTCTCACTGATTCTCCCACTTGCCTGTCTCCTCCTCTAATTTCCTTACTGTCTGAATGAAGAGTCAAATCATCAATAAAAATGTGTACATATATATCTTTAAAACAGGATGTAAGTCTAGATCACCTGGTATCTTTCTCCAGACTGCCGTTGTGTGGACATAGATCTACTGTGTGTTCTGTCAGTGGACTATTCCACACTAAACTACTGTCACATCACTGACCTTTTATACCTTTTAAAGGAAGAAAAAAACAGTATACAGCAGTGTGTTTACTTGAACTCCAATGACACAAATAATTTAATTGTCATGGTGTGACTCTCAGTGTCCCATGAGTGGTTAGGTCAGTGCAGTGCCGGCTCAGCCAATAAGAAAAATAAGTAGCCTGCAAGATTTTCTCTCCGCTGCCAAATCCCGCTTAGGGCCCCCAAAAGGCAAGAGCCGGCCCTGGACCAGGTTGTGTTGCAAGGTCCATCCTCATTTTCATTTAATCTGGATCAGTTAAATTGATAATAGAGTGTGTGTGAGTGTATGTGTGTGTGTGTGTTTGTGTGTGTGTGTGTGTGTGTGTGTGTGTGTGTGTGTGTGTGTGTGTGTGTGTGTGTGTGTGTGTGTGTGTGTGTGTGTGTGTGTGTGTGTGTGTGTGTGTGTGTGTGTGTGTGTGTGTGTGTGTGTGTGTGTGTTAGTGATGTGCGGGTTGACTCATTCCCTGTGGTTATATCAGTAGGACAGGGGGTTTAAAGTGAGGAAATAGAAAACAATAGCCTACCTTAAAACATTAAAACATGTATAATTCCTGTGCAATTTATATCTATCTATAGGTGACATTGAGGTTTTTCATCCCTTATTTTAGGCTATATCGCATGTATGTAAGCCTAAGCTTTAGGGCCAAACATTAGGCACACCAAATAGGCTACAAGCCAATCACCAAATGCTTTTGGGAACGGGCAGAGAAAGTAAAGAGAAAATAAAGAGAAGTGAGGGCCAGAAAATTAATGTTTGGGAAATATTTGGTGAAGTGGTAAAAGAGGATTATAGCAGTGTTAGCTATGTTATGTGTAAGGATTGTAAGGTGATATACAAATTTGACAGTCACAAGATGGGGAATTGTAGCCTATTGTTCAGATGGGTTAAATGAAAACTGGAATCTATGACCTCTCACATAGCCTTAATATTAACTTAACCCTTGTGTGGTGTTCGGGTCTGTGGGACCCATTTTCAATGTTTACTAAAATAAAAAAAAGAAACATTTCCTCTTGATACTCACTGGCCTTGGCTCATTTTCTGCGAAGAACATGTCAAATAACACATTTACATTGAGTGTACACTGTGCACCCCCCTGCACATTTATGTTGCATATGTGGTGTTCGGGTCCACCCGAGGGTAATAAAAGTGTGGGAAAGTATGTGTGTAGGTGAAAACAAGTAAAAATTCAGCAAAAAGGTTTGCTGTGTGCCTTCACTCTGTCTTCCTCCACCCTGGGCCTGCTGTTTCAACAAAGCACTTGTCTGTCTCCCTCCCTGTCTGCCTGTCTCCCACTCTTTACCCTTTGTAGTGTGTGAAACAACATTATTTCGATACATTTACATTACATTTACATTTAAGTCATTTAGCAGACGCTCTTATCCAGAGCGACTTACAAATTGGTGAATTCACCTTCTGACATCCAGTGGAACAGCCACTTTACAATAGTGCATCTAAATCATTAAGGGGGGGGGGTGAGAAGGATTACTTATCCTATCCTAGGTATTCCTTGAAGAGGTGGGGTTTCAGGTGTCTCCGGAAGGTGGTGATTGACTCCGCTGTCCTGGCGTTGTGAGGGAGTTTGTTCCACCATTGGGGGGCCAGAGCAGCGAACAGTTTTGACTGGGCTGAGCGGGAACTGTACTTCCTCAATGGTAGGGAGGCGAGCAGGCCAGAGGTGGATGAACGCAGTGCCCTTGCTTGGGTGTAGGGCCTGATCAGAGCCTGGAGGTACTGCGGTGCCGTTCCCCTCACAGCTCCGTAGGCAAGCACCATGGTCTTGTAGCGGATGCGAGCTTCAACTGGAAGCCAGTGGAGGGAGCGGAGGAGCGGGGTGACGTGAGAGAACTTGGGAAGGTTGAACACCAGACGGGCTGCGGCGTTCTGGATGAGTTGTAGGGGTTTAATGGCACAGGCAGGGAACCCAGCCAACAGCGAGTTGCAGTAATCCAGACGGGAGATGACAAGTGCCTGGATTAGGACCTGCGCCGCTTCCTGTGTGAGGCAGGGTCGTACTCTGCGGATGTTGTAGAGCATGAACCTACAGGAACGGGCCACCGCCATGATGTTGGTTGAGAACGACAGGGTGTTGTCCAGGATCACGCCAAGGTTCTTAGCGCTCTGGGAGGAGGACACAATGGAGTTGTCAACCGTGATGGTGAGATCATGGAACGGGCAGTCCTTCCCCGGGAGGAAGAGCAGCTCCGTCTTGCCGAGGTTCAGCTTGAGGTGGTGATCCGTCATCCACACTGATATGTCTGCCAGACATGCAGAGATGCGATTCGCCACCTGGTCATCAGAAGGGGGAAAGGAGAAGATTAATTGTGTGTCGTCTGCATAGCAATGATAGGAGAGACCATGGGAGGTTATGACAGAGCCAAGTGACTTGGTGTATAGCGAGAATAGGAGAGGGCCTAGAACAGAGCCCTGGGGGACACCAGTGGTGAGAGCGCGTGGCGAGGAGACAGATTCTCGCCACGCCACCTGGTAGGAGCGACCTGTCAGGTAGGACGCAATCCAAGCGTGGGCCGCGCCGGAGATGCCCAACTCGGAGAGGGTGGAGAGGAGGATCTGATGGTTCACAGTATCGAAGGCAGCCGATAGGTCTAGAAGGATGAGAGCAGAGGAGAGAGAGTTAGCTTTAGCAGTGCGGAGCGCCTCCGTGATACAGAGAAGAGCAGTCTCAGTTGAATGACTAGTCTTGAAACCTGACTGATTTGGATCAAGAAGGTCATTCTGAGAGAGATAGCGGGAGAGCTGGCCAAGGACGGCACGTTCAAGAGTTTTGGAGAGAAAAGAAAGAAGGGATACTGGTCTGTAGTTGTTGACATCGGAGGGATCGAGTGTAGGTTTTTTCAGAAGGCGTGCAACTCTCGCTCTCTTGAAGATGGAAGGGACGTAGCCAGCGGTCAGGGATGAGTTGATGAGCGAGGTGAGGTAAGGGAGAAGGTCTCCGGAAATGGTCTGGAGAAGAGAGGAGGGGATAGGGTCAAGCGGGCAGATTGTTGGGCGGCCGGCCGTCACAAGAAGCGAGATTTCATCTGGAGAGAGAGGGGAGAAAGAGGTCAGAGCACAGGGTAGGGCAGTGTGAGCAGAACCAGCGGTGTCGTTTGACTTAGCAAACGAGGATCGGATGTCGTCGACCTTCTTTTCAAAATGGTTGACGAAGTCATCTGCAGAGAGGGAGGAGGGGGGAGGGGGAGGAGGATTCAGGAGGGAGGAGAAGGTGGCAAAGAGCTTCCTAGGGTTAGAGGCAGATGCTTGGAATTTAGAGTGGTAGAAAGTGGCTTTAGCAGCAGAGACAGAGGAGGAAAATGTAGAGAGGAGGGAGTGAAAGGATGCCAGGTCCGCAGGGAGGCGAGTTTTCCTCCATTTCCGCTCGGCTGCCCGGAGCTCTGTTCTGTGAGCTCGCAATGAGTCATCGAGCCACGGAGCGGGAGGGGAGGACCGAGCCGGCCTGGAGGATAGGGGACATAGAGAGTCAAAGGATGCAGAAAGGGAAGAGAGGAGGGTTGAGGAGGCAGAATCAGGAGATAGGTTGGAGAAGGTATGAGCAGAGGGAAGAGATGATAGGATGGAAGAGGAGAGAGTAGCGGGGGAGAGAGAGCGAAGGTTGGGACGGCGCGATACCATCCGAGTAGGGGCAGTGTGGGAAGTGTTGGATGAGAGCGAGAGGGAAAAGGATACAAGGTAGTGGTCGGAGACTTGGAGGGGAGTTGCAATGAGGTTAGTGGAAGAACAGCATCTAGTAAAGATGAGGTCGAGCGTATTGCCTGCCTTGTGAGTAGGGGGAAGGTGAGAGGGTGAGGTCAAAAGAGGAGAGGAGTGGAAAGAAGGAGGCAGAGAGGAATGAGTCAAAGGTAGACGTGGGGAGGTTAAAGTCGCCCAGGACTGTGAGAGGTGAGCCGTCCTCAGGAAAGGAGCTTATCAAGGCATCAAGCTCATTGATGAACTCTCCGAGGGAACCTGGAGGGCGATAAATGATAAGGATGTTAAGCTTGAAAGGGCTGGTAACTGTGACAGCATGGAATTCAAAGGAGGCGATAGACAGATGGGTAAGGGGAGAGAGAGAGAATGACCACTTGGGAGAGATGAGGATCCCGGTGCCACCACCCCGCTGACCAGAAGCTCTCGGG
This sequence comes from Oncorhynchus masou masou, assembly GCF_036934945.1. Taxonomy (NCBI): domain Eukaryota; kingdom Metazoa; phylum Chordata; class Actinopteri; order Salmoniformes; family Salmonidae; genus Oncorhynchus; species Oncorhynchus masou. The sequence goes on from NC_088224.1 coordinate 63,584,187, forward strand.
GTGTGCGAGAACACGTGGGCGGACGAAGAGAGAGCAGTAGGAGTAGCAGTGTTATCTGTGGTGATCCATGTTTCCGTCAGTGCCAAGAAGTCGAGGGACTGGAGGGAGGCATAGGCTGAGATGAACTCTGCCTTGTTGGCCGCAGATCGGCAGTTCCAGAGGCTACCGGAGACCTGGAACTCCACGTGGGTCGTGCGCGCTGGGACCACCAGATTAGGGTGGCCGCGGCCACGCGGTGTGGAGCGTTTGTATGGTCTGTGCAGAGAGGAGAGAACAGGGATAGATAGACACATAGTTGACAGGCTACAGAAGAGGCTACGCTAATGCAAAGGAGATTGGAATGACAAGTGGACTACACGTCTCGAATGTACAGAAAGTTAAGCTTACGTAGCAAGAATCTTATTGACTAAAATGATTGAAATGATACAGTACTGCTGGAGTAGGCTAGCTGGTAGTGGCTGCGATGTTGACACTACACTAATCAAGTCGTTCCGTCGAGTGTAATAGTTTCTACAGTGCTGCTATTCGGGGGCTAGCTGGCTAGCTAGCAGGTTGATAGCGTTACGTTACCTAAAAGAACGACAATAGCTGGCTAGCTAACCTAGAAAATCGCTCTAGGCTACACAATTGTCTTAGATATAAAGACGGCTATGTAGCTAGCTAGCTACGATCAAACAAATCAAACCGTTGTACTGTAATAGTTTCTACAGTGCTGCTATTCGGGGCTAGCTGGCTAGCTACGTTAAAAGAACGACAATAGCTGGCCAGCTAACCTAGAAAATCGCTCTAGACTACACAATTGTCTTAGATACAAAGACGGCTATGTAGCTGGCTAGCTACGATCAAACAAATCAAACCGTTGTACTGTAATGAAGTGAAATGAAAATGTGATACTACCTGTGGAGCGACGCGGAATGTTGACCGGGTAGTTGAAGTTCAATTCGGTAGAGGTTGGCTAGCTGTTGGCTAGCTAGCTAGCAGCATCTCCTACGTTAAGGACGACAAATAGCTGGCTAGCTAACCTCGGTAAATTAAGATAATCACTCTAAGTCTACACACTCTAAACTACACAATTATCTTGGATACGAAGACAGCGAAGACAACTATGTAGCTAGCTGACACTACGCTAATCGAGTCGTTCAGTTGAGTGTAATAGTTTCTACAGTGCTGGTGGACAGTGGATGTTAGCTAGCTGCTTAGCTAGCTGCTGGGCAGATACGTTAGGACGACGAAATACGATAATCATGCAATTATCTTTGATACAAAGACGGCTATGTAGCTAGCTAAGAAGAAATTGCTAAGATTAGACAAATCAAACCGTTGTACTATAATGAAATGTAATGAAAAGTTATACTACCTGCGGACCGAAGTGTAGATGCGACCGCTCGCTCCAACCCGGAACCGGAAATACGTTGTAAAAAGAAATCGGTATTTTCCCACACTCTACCACAGCCGTGCAAATTGGGGGAGGGGCACAACAAATAAATAGATTTGCATGTGTGGCTCCTTACCACAATCAATCAGTATGGAAAAAATAATCTCTGTTCAGAGGGCCTGATAAAAAATGTTTGTAGAGAAAGAAGTGAATGTGGACCCTGCAAGGCTGCCAATGTCATAAAGATGCAACCAGGGCCGACGCAGATGGCGGTTACTCATGTGAAGGACATAAAGTCTGCTTTTGAACTGTTCATCCCAGACACCATCCAGAAAATCATTCTGGACTGCACTCATTTGGAGGGCGTGTTTTTGGAGAGAGATGGAAGGTGATGGACAAAACTAGGTTTCATGCATACTTTGGGCTTTTCATCCATCAGTAACACACTACGCCGCCAGGGACTCAAATCCTGCAGTGCCAGACGTGTCCCCCTGCTTAAGTCAGTACATGTCTAGGCCCATCTGAAGTTTGCTAGAGAGCATTTGGATGATCCAGAAGAAGATTGGGAGAATGTCATATGGTCAGATGAAACCAAAATAGAACTTTTTGGTAAAAACTCAACTCATCGTATTTGGAGGACAAAGAATGCCATCCAAAGAACACCATACCTACTGTGAAGCATGGGGGTGGAAACATCATGCTTTGGGGCTGTTTTTCTGCAAAGGGACCAGGACGACTGATCCGTGTAAAGGAAAGAATGAATGGGGCCATGTATCGTGAGATTTTGAGTGAAAACCTCCTTCCATCAGTAAGGGCATTGAAGATGAAATGTGGCTGGGACTTTCAGCATGACAATGATCCCAAACACACCGCCCGGGCAACGAAGGAGTGGCTTTGTAAGAAGCATTTCAAGGTCCTGGAGTGGCCTAGCCAGTCTCCAGATCTCAACCCCATAGAAAATCTTTGGAGGGAGTTGAAAGTCTGTATTGCCCAGCAACAGCCCCAAAACATCACTGCTCTAGAGGAGATCTGCATGGAGGAATGGGCCAAAATACCAGCAACAGTGTGTGAAAACCTTGTGAAGACTTACAGAAAATGTTTGACCCCTGTCAAACAAAGGGTATATAACAAAGTATTGAGATACACTTTTGTTATTGACCAAATACTTATTTTCCACCATAATTTGCAAATAAATTCATTAAAAATCCTACAATGTGATTTTCTGGATTTTGTTTCTCATTTTTTCTGTCAGAGTTGAAGTGTACCTATGATGAAAAGTACAGTCCTCTCTCATCTTTTTAAGAGGGAGAACTTGCACAATTGGTGGCTGACTAAATACTTTTTTGCCCCACTGTACCTACACGTACACTACGGTCACAAGACGCAGGCCTCCTAATTGTCCCTAGAATTTCTAAGCAACCAGCTGGAGGCAGGGCTTTCTCCTATAGAGCTCAATTTTTATGGAATGGTCTGCCTACCCATGTGAGAGACGCAAACTCGGTCTCAACCTTTAAGTCTTTACTGAAGACTCATCTCTTCAGTGGGTCATATGATTGAGTGTAGTCTGGCCCAGTGTGAAGGTGAACGGAAAGGCTCTGGAGCAACGAACCGCTCTTGCTGTCTCTGCCTGGCCGGTTCCCCTCTTTCTACTAGGATTCTCTGCCTCTAACCCTATTACAGGGGCTGAGTCACTGGCTTACTGGTGCTCTTTCATGCCGCCCCTAGGAGGGGTGCATCACTTTAGTGGGTTGAGTCACTGATGTGATCTTCCTGTCTGGGTTGGCGCCCCCCCTTGGGTTGTGCCGTGGTGGAGATCTTTGTGGGCTATACTCGGCCTTGTCACAGGATGGTAAGTTGGTGGTTGAAGATATCCCTCCAGTGGTGTGGGTGCTGTGCTTTGGCAAAGTGGGTGGGGTTTTATCCTTCCTGTTTGGCCCTGTCCGGGGGTATCATCAAATGGGGCCACAGTGTCTCCTGACCCCTCCTGTCTCAGCCTCCAGTATTTATGCTGCAGTAGTTTATGTGTCGGGGGCTAGGGTCAGTTTGTTATATCTGGAGTACTTCCCCTGTCTTATCCAGTGTCCTGTGTGAATTTAAGTATGCTCTCTCTAATTCTCTCTTTTTCTCTTTCTTTCTCTCTCTCGGAGGACCTGAGCCCTAGGACCATGCCTCAGGACAACCTGGCATGATGACTCCTTGCTGTCCCCAGTCCACCTGGCCGTGCTGCTGCTCCAGTTTCAACTCTTCTGCCTGCGGCTATGGAATCCTGACCTGTTCACCGGACGTGCTACCTGTCCCAGACCTATTATTTGACCATGCTGGTCATTGATAAACATTTGAACATCTTGGCCATGTTCTGTTATAATCTCCACCTGGCACAGCCAGAAAAGGACTGGCGACCCCTCATAGTCTGGTTCCTCTCTAGGTTTCTTCCTAGGTTTTGGCCTTTCAAGGGAGTTTTTCCTAGCCAACGTGCTTCAACACCTTCATTGCTTGCTGTTTGGGACTTTAGGCTGGGTTTCTGTACAGCACTTGTACAAATTTGATTTGATTTGGTATGGCAACTGCTCTGCCTCCGACCGCAAGGCACTACAGAGGTTAGTGTGTATGGCCCAGTACATCACTGGGGCCAAGCTTCCTGCCATCCAGGACCTCTATAAGGCCCAAAAAGTTGTCAACGACTCCAGCCACCCTGGTCATAGACTGTTCTCTCTGCTACCGGAGCGCCAAGTCTAGGTCCAAGAGGCTTCCAAACAGCTTCTACCCCCAAGCCATAAGACTCTTGAACATTTAATCAAATGGCTACTCAGACTATTTGCATTGCCCTCCCTTTACACTGCTGCTACTCTCTGTTTTTATCTATGCATAGTTACTTTAATAACTCTACCTATATGTTACCTCAATTACCTCGACTAACCGGTGCCCCCGCACATTGACTCTGACCCGGTACCCCCCTATATAGCCTCGCTATTGTTATTTTACTGCTGCTCTTTAATTACTTGTTACTTTTATTTCTTATTCTTATTTTTTAAAGATATTTTTATAGATTTATAGATTTATAGATTTTTTTTTATAGATTTTGTTTACTGCATTGTTTTGTTGTTTTGATTTGATTTCAGTGTTGGTTTTGATCACGTTCCATATGCTTCTCCTGTTTTGTTAATCTGCCTTATTCTTATCATTAAACTCACCTTTGTCCACCTGCTTCATGACTCCCAGCGAATACTTTACACCGCTGCCTGGAAAAATGTATTAGCTTGTATTTACTTTGAGCCACAATAATGTGTTTGTATTTTGTTCCATACAGGTCATTGGTCACTTTGACATTAAATTATGTCTTTAGAAGCTTCTGATAGCCTAATTTACATAATTTGAGTCAATTGGAGGTGTACCTGTGGATGTATTTCAAGGCCTACCTTCAAACTCAGTGCCTCTTTGCTTGACATCATGGGACAATTAAAAGAAAACAGCCAAGACCTCAGAAAAACCATTGTAGACCTCCACAAGTCTGGTTCATCCTTGGGAGCAATTTCTAAATGCCTGAAGGCACCACGTTCATCTGTACAAACAATAGTACGCAAGTATAAACACCATGACACCACACCACTTCTAGAGATGTACGGTACTTTGGAGCGAAAAGTGCAAATCAATCCCAGAACAACAGCAAAGGACCTTGTGAAGATGCTGGAGGAAACAAGTACAAAAGTATCTATATCCAAAGTAAAACGAGTCCTATATTGACATAACCTGAAAGGCCGCTCAGCAAGGAAGAAGCCTCTGTTCCAAAACCGCCATAAAAAAGACAGACTTCGGTTTGCAACTGCACATGAGGACAAAGATCGCACTTTTTTTTTCAGAGAAATATCCTCTGTTCTGATGAAACAAAAATAGAATTGTTTGGCCATAATGACCATTGTTATGTTTGGAGGAAAAAGGGGGAGGCTTGCAATCCGAAAAACACCATCCCAACCATGAAGCACGGGGCTGGCAGCATCATGTTGTGTGGGTGCTTTGCTGCAGGAGGCACTGGTGCACTTCACAAAATAGATGGCTTCATGAGGGAGGAAAATTATATTGATATATTGAAGCAACATCTCAAGACATCAGTCAGGAAGTTAAAGCTTGGTCGCAAATGGGTCTTCCAAAAGGACAATGACCCCAAGCATACTTCCAAATTTGTGGCAAAATGGATTAAGGACAACAATGTCAAAGGATTGAAGTTGTCATCACAAATCCCTGACCTCAATCCTATAGAACATTTGTGTGCAGAAATGAAAAAGCATGTGTGAGAAAGGAGGCCTACAAACCTGACTCAGTTACACCAGCTCTCTCAGGAGGAATGTACCACAACTCACCCAACTTATTGTGGGAAGCTTGTGGAAGGCTACCCGAAACGTTTGACCCAAGTTAAACAATTCTTAGGCAATGCTACCAAATACTAATTGAGTGTATGTAAACTTCTGACCCAATGGGTTTGTGATGAAAGCAATAAAAGCTGAAATAAATAATTCTCTCTACTATTATTCTAACATTTCACTTTCTTAAAATAAAGTGGTGATGTCACACCCTGGCCATAGAGAGTCTTTTATTCTCTATTTTGGTTAGGCCAGGGTATGACTAGGGTGGGCATTCTATGTTTCTTTTTCAATGTTTTTGTATTTCTTTGTTTTTGGCTGGGTATGGTTCTCAATCAGGGACAGCTGTCTATCGTTGTCTCTGATTGAGAACCATACTTAGGTAGCTCTTGCCCACATGGGTTTTGTGGGTAGTTGTTTTCTGTTGAGTGTTTGTATTGAACTGTTTCGGTTTTGTTCGTCCACTGTTGTTTTTTTGTATTTTCAGTGTTCTATTCCTATGAAACAATATGAACTCGTACCACGCTGCACCTTGGTCCTCACCTTCTTCCACCAACAGCCGTTACAGGTGATCCTAACTGACCTAAAACAGGGAATTTTTACTAGGATTAAATGTCAGGAATTGTGAAAAACTGAGTTCAAATGTATTTGGCAAAGGTATGTAAACTTCCGACTTCAACTGTACATTAGGTTAGGGTGACACAAATGAGAGAACACCTCACTCTGACCATTTTAGTCCCCATAGCAGAGCTGTTTAGACTAGTTTTCAAGTTATCTAGACAGGTTAGTGACTATAACCTTTTTACTGTTTTGTATGTACAAACGCTTCCAATTTGCAAAGACACGCACAAGAAACACCCACACCAAAGCACACCTCCAATACACTAACCTCTTTGGCTGTTAACTAACATGCTATTTGACATTCACAAATAACTTTGTGGTGTAATTAATTTTCTCAAAACCACACTGCCCCCACAAGACAAAGTTACACTTTCAAAATTGGTGAACTTCGTAACCATGCATGGCAGGTGAGCATTTCACATATAGAATGAAGTCGTTGATGGAGGATCTTGCCATTCAAGGTTCGATCCCCCAGTGGTGGCTAAATACAGGTGAATTACTTCAAAATGTTAAACTTTAACAAGAAACTCAATGCAGAGAACTGGCAAACGTTTTCTTGCACTTGTATGTGCTACTCTATTGTTGCAAAACAAACATAGCTATCCCTGCCACTGAAATAAAATGGTTCTGCAAAATGTAGATCTGTATAGTAGGATATGTTTTGTCCTCCTAACCTAATAGAAAAATCATAACACTTCCACAGAGGGAAGGAACAGAAAAGCTACAATCTATGGTTGGCTAGTCAATATGTCAATCCAACTCAAAATGCAAGGTTTATCCAATCACAAGTGTAAATCATTTGACTCTGCCTATTTTGAGGTTCGTCCCTCATATTTGGAAGTTCCTCTGTTTCTTTTTCTGTTACTGCCTGAAGCTATACACAGCCTATAAGACAGTACAAAAACATCATTTTGAATTGTCAGAATGTTATTATAGACAATCCTTTTGTCAGAATATGAATAGAGAATATATGTTCAAATTTGAGAAACATTTGTGTCATGATTAAATTAAATTGAAATTCTGAATAAGATATTTCTGTTCAGTATTCCTGTATCTTCTTTATGCAATTTATATCACAAAATTGTGTAGGCTACAATCAACCATACTTTCTTGTTACATACATATTCTTGTCTTTGCCTCAATGAAACAATGAATTGCCTTCAAATGCGATTGTGATGATCTGTGATAACCACAGGGTAGCCTAGTGGTTAGAGTGTAGGACTAGTAACCGAAAGGTTGCAAGTTCAAATCCCTGAGCTGACAAGGTACAAATCTGTCGTTCAGCTGAACAGGCAGTTAACCCACTGTTCCTAGGCCATCATTGAAAATAAGAATTTGTTCTTAACTGACTTGCCTAGTAAAATAAAAAAACATTTTGAGAAATGCACTAAGGAAGAGGCCTGCTTAAGAACATAGATGTGTTATAACTCTTCAACCCCCTAAAATGTAAATTATTTTACAGTACTGTAACCACAAGCATTATTGACAATTTTATTTTCAGAGTATTTAGAATAAAGCACCCAGTGGAAAATACACTATATATACAAAAGTATGTGGACACCCCTTCAAATTAGTGTATTCGGCTATTTCAGCCACACCCTTTGCTGACAGGTGTATAAAATTGAGCACACAGCCATTCAATCTCCATAGACAAACATTGGCAGTAGAATGGCCTTACTGAAGAGCTCAGTAACTTCAACGTTGATCCGTCATAGGATGCCACCTTTCCAACACGTCAGTTTGTCAAATTTCTGCCCTGCAAGAGCTTCCCCGGTCAGCTGTCATTGTGCCCTTAGTGAGCAAAAACCGCCTGTCCTCGGTTGCAACACTCACTACCGAGTTCCAAACTGCCTCTGGAAGCAAGGTCAGCACAATAACTGTTAGTTAGGAGCTTCAAGAAATGGGTTTCCATTGCCAAGCAGCCGCACACAAGCTTAACATTACACTGCGCAATGGATTGAGTTGTGTTAAGCTCTCTACCATTGGAATCTGGAGCAGTGGAAACGCATTCTCTGGAGTGATCAATCATGCTCCACCATCTGTCAGTCCGACGGACAAATGTGGGTCTGGTGGGTGCCAGGAGAACGCTACCTGCCCGAATGCAGTGCCAAATGTAAAGTTTGGTGGAGGAGGAATAATGGTCTGGGGCTGTTTTTCATGGTTCAGGCTAGGCCCCTTAGTTCCAGTGAAGGGAAATATTAACGCTACAGCATACAATGAAATTCTATATTATTCTTTGCTTCCATCTTTGTGACAACAGTTTTGGGAAGGCCCTTTCCTAATTCAGCAAGTTTTTTAATTAAAAAAAATATATATTTTATTTAACTTGGCAAGTCAGTTAAGACCAAATTATTTTTACAATGACGGCATACCCCGGCCAAACCCAAACGATACTGGGCCAACTTTGCACCACCCTATGGGACTCGCAATCACAGCCGGATGTAAAGCAGCCTGGATTTTAACCAGATACTGCAGTGACACCCCTTGCACTGAGATGCCGTGTCTTAGACCACTGTGCCACACGGGAGAACAACGCCCCTCGCACAACACAATGTCCATACTAAAATTGTTTGTCGAGATCGATGTGGAAGAACTTGACTGGCCTGCATAGAGCCCTGACCTCAACCCCATCGAACAACTTTGTGATGAATTGGAACGTCGACTGTGAGCCAGGCCTAATCGCCCAACATCAGTGCCCGACCTCACTAATGCTCTTGTGGCTGAATGGAAGCAAGTCCCCGCAGCAATGTTCCAACAGCTAGTGGAAAGCCTTCCCAGAAGGGTGGAGGCTGTTATAGCAGAAAAGAGATGAGAAAATCATGTTAATGTCCTTGATTTTGAATGAGATGTTCGACGAGCAGATGTCCACATACTTTTGATTACGTAGTGCGTATATTGAAGAGGAGTGTTGCATATTGCTGTTCTTCATTGGAAAGTAAATACCTCCATAAGGAGTCACAAAATTGCACTATTGACTACACCCTTTTCCCTTTACAGTATAGTGCACTACTGGCTCTGGTCAGAAATAGTGCGCTACATAGGGAATATGGTGCAATTTGGGACATTCCCAAGCATTGTTTTGCTCAAGAAGTGTGCTACAATTAAACTATTCTTGATATATTTGTGAATCACTTTACCAGAAGAGGGTGATATACAGAACCATTCAAAAGTTTGGATGCACCTACTCATTCAAGGGTTTTTATTTATTTTCACTATTTTCTACATACTTTAACAGAAAAGTGTTAAACAAATCAGAACATAATTTAGATTTTAGATTTTCAAAGTTGCCACCCTTTGCCTTGATGACAGCTTTGCACATTCTTGGCATTCTCTTAACCAGTTTAACCTGGAATGCTTTTACCACAAAAGTCTTGAAAGAGTTCCCACATATGCTGAGCACTTGTTGGCTGCTTTCCCTTCTCTGCAGTCCAACTCAGCCAAAACCTTCTCAATTGGGTTGAGGTCAAGTGATTGTGGAGGCCAGGTCATCTGATGCAGCACTCCATCACTCTCCTTCTTGGTCAAATAGCCCTTACACCGCCTGGAGGTGTGTTGGGTCATTGTCCTGTTGAAAAACAAACGATAGTCCTACTAAGTGATAACAGGATGGAATGGTGTATCGCTGCAGAATACTGTGGTAACCATGCTGGATAAGTGTGACTTGAATTCTATATAAATCACAGACAGTGTCACCAGCAAAGCACCCTCACACCATCACACCTCTTCCTCCATGCTTCACGGTGGGACCTCACATGCGGAGATCATCCATTAATTCTGCATCTCACAAAGACACGGTGGTTGGAACCAAAAATCTCAAATTTGGACCAAAGGACAGATTTCCACCGGTCTAATGTCCATTGCTCATGTTTCTTGGCCCAAGCAAGTCTCTTCTTCTTTTAGGTGTCCTTTAGTAGTAGTTTATTTGCAGCATAAAGGCCTGATTCTCGCAGTCTCCTCTGAACAGTTGATGTTGAGATGTCTGTCACTTGAACTCTGTAAAGCATTTATTTTGGCTACAATATGAGGTGCAGTTAACTATAATGAACGTATCCTCTGCAGCAGAGGTAACTCTGTGTCTTCCTTTACTGTGGTGGTCCTCATGAGAGCCAGTTTCATCATCGTGCTCGATAGTGCTTCTTGAAATTTTCCAGATTGTCTGAACTTCACATCTTGTGGCGGCAGGTAGCCTAGTGGTTAGATTGTTGGGTAACCTGTAACTGAAAGATTGTTAGATCAAATTGCTGTCACACCCTGACCATAGTTTTCTTTGTATGTTTTTTTGTTTTGTTTGGTCAGGGTGTGATCTGAGTGGGCATTCTATGTTGTGTGTCTAGTTTGTCTGTTTCTGTGTTTGGCCTGATATGGTTCTCAATCAGAGGCAGGTGTTAGTCATTGTCTCTCCTTCAACTCAAGAAAACCATTTCAATCCCCAAGCTGACAAGACAAAAATCTGTTGTTCTTCCCCTGAACAAGGTAGTTAACCCATTGTTCCCCGGTAATAAGAATTTGTTATTAACTGAAATGCCTAGTTAAATAAATATAATGCTTTTTTTTGTTTAAAAATAAATAGATGATGGACTGTCACTTCTCTTTGCTTATTTGGGCTGTTCTTGCCATAACATGGACTTGGTCTTTTACCAAATCTTCTGTATACCACCCCTACCTTGTCACAACACAACTGATTAGCTCAAACGCATTAAGAAGGAAAGAAATCCCACAAATTAACAAGGCACACCTTAATTGAAATACATTCCAAGTGACTACCTCATGAAACTCGTTGAGAGAATGCCAAGAGATTGCAAAGCTGTCATCAAGTCAAAGGGTGGCTACTTTGAAGAATCTCTCTTTGATTTGTTTAACACTTTTTTGGTTACTACATGATTCCATATGTGTTATTTCATTGTTTTGGTGTCTTCACTATTATTATACAATATGGTGGTAAAATAAATGGTAAAACAATTGTAAAAAAGAAAGTAAAAACACTTGAATGAGTAGGTGTTCTAAAACTTTTGAATGGAAGTGTAAATTTACGTAAAAAAATAAACGGAAATATCACATTCACATAAGTATTCAGTCCCGGCTCTGGCTGGGCCACTCAATGACATTCAGAGGCTTGTCCCGAAGCCACTCCTGCGTTGTCTTGCCTGTGTGCTTAGGGTCGTTGTCCTGTTGAAATGTGTACCTTCGCCCAAGTCTGAATAGGTTTTCATCAAGGATCTCTCTGTACTTTGCTCATTTTTCCCTCAAACTGTTGTCGCTTTGTTATTATGGAGAATTGTGTGTAGATTGAGGACATTTAAAAAGAAAAATCCATTTTAGAATAAGGCTGTAACGTAACAAAACGTGGGAAAAGGGAAGGGGTCTGAATACTTTCCTAATGCACTGTATAAATCATATATATTTATGCTCCAGACACCGACATTGCTCGTCCTAATATTTCTGTATTTCTTAATTCCATTATTTTACTATTTTAGATTTGTGTTTATTGTTGGATATTACTGCACTGTTGGAGCTAGGAACACAAGCATTTTTTTACACCAGCAATAACATCTGCTAAATATGTGTATGTGAGCAATACATTTGGATTTGCTACAATTACTCTATTCTTGGAATATTTGTAAATCATTTTCACAGAAGAGGGCGATAGATAAAACAGATGAGGGGCCATTTAACCTTGCAACAGTTTTGCCAGATTTTAGCTTTATTTTTGTTGACTTCTGATATCAATCAGGAAGTCTCCCTGTTGTGTAAGATCATGTAACTAACCTCTCACATCAATGCTTTTATGAGTATTTCACTTTCTAAAAACTGCCCACTCGAATCTGATTAAGTCCGTATGTGACAGGGTTAAAGACAGGTGGTATAACAAGGAATTGTACAGCCATTGCACTACGCTTATAGAGAGTAATATTTACATTTTTAATCCATCCTTGAAAAGTGTCACAAAGGGTCACTGTGATGAAAATAACCATTGTCAATAAATGTGGCACACATGTCTGTGTGAACTTAATCCTTCCCTTAGCTGACTTTATACAAATCCTTACAATCTGACAATAAGAAAATGCAATGAGAAGTATCTGTAAAACATGAACCACTATTATACAAAAGCTCAAATTCTGATTGATGGTAATGGGTAAACATGCATGTTTCAGTATAGACGGAATGTCACAGAAGATCTTATCAATGCGAGATCCACACAAAGGAAGTCTGACTGTTAAACTAAGTGCTATGAGTGCTATAAATAAAGGATAACACCAAGAAAATAAGAGTAACTTTCTAACAGTTAAAGATGTCACAATGGTATGATATAGTAGTGGTCTGCATATTGCCACATACCTGTCATATAACATCACTGTTAGAGTAGACATTTCACACAGGACAGATATGTATATTACAAAGGTTTGAGTCAAACATCCACCATAAGATATCACCTGAACATCTGACTGAAGGTCCAGTAAGAACTTGGGGTAGAAACCAGCAGTTCCATACAATCCATTGACACATAGACTACACAGAAAGATATACATGGGCTCATGGAGACCTTTCTGCTGAATGATTGTTATGATCAGAGTCAGATTCACAGTGATGATGAGAAGGTATGTGATAAGAGACAAGGTAAAATAGACAGATTTGTTGTTAAATGTCTCTTGTAAACCAAATAGATTAATTAACTTGACTTGGGTTGAGTTCTCCATAGCTTTTGTTGATTTGCTTTCACTGGTCAAGGCAGCAATTCTTAGTCCTTAAATGTCTTGAGTGTGTATGGAGGTGAATGAATGTGTGTGAATTATTTGATTATGTGTCCACAATAGTTTTAACAAAACATATTTATATCATCCATCAAACTCTTATTTTTAAAAATAAAATAAAAGATCCCAATAATATATATTATCAGATTTCTGAGGTGTGAAAGATATAAAGAAACCTGTGCCTGTGAAATGTGTTCTTGCTTGACACAGGGATACTGCTCCAATAACTTGTATATTAATACCACCAGAAGTCAGTCAAAATACATGATTTGAAATTGTCCGAATATTAATATAGAATATGTATACGCTGGAGAAAAATCTACGTCCAGTAAATAAATTCAATGGGAATTCAGAATGTGATATTTCTGTTCACTATTTATTGTATCTTGTTAATGCAATTTATAATCACTCCAAATGTGTAGCCTACATTCAACCTTACTTTCTAGTTTCATGCATATTTGTGTTATTGCACCAATTAAACAATGAATTGCCTTCCAAAGTGGTTGTGAACACACATTTATTTTGAGAGATACACTGTGGACGCCTGTTTATAAGCACATATATACATTATCACAACTCAAGAACCTAAACCAAGCTATATATTTACTGTGTTGTAACCACAACCATTAATGAAATAATTTATTTTTGTTAATAGTATTATGAATAAATCACCCAGTGGGGAAAGTATAGCTCGAAGGAGTAGCTTTGCATATTGCTGTTCTTCTTTAAAAAGTTCTTAACTGTATAAGGAGTCACATATTTGTGCTATACATTGGACCTGATTTCCTAAATAGTGCACTACTTTGGTTCTGTTCAAAAGTAGTGCACCATAAAGGGAATAGGGTGCCATTTGGGATCCAGTCAAGCATTTTCATGCTCAGGAGGTGTGCTACAATTACTCTATTCTTGGAATATTTGTAAATCACTTTCCCAGAAGAGGGCGATAGACATCAACAAATTCGGGGCCATTTAACCTTGCAGCAGTTTTGGAAGATTTTACCTTCATTTTGTTGACTTCTGACACCAGTAAGTCTCCCTGTTGTTTAAGATGTAACTAACGTCTCATAACAAAGATTTTATGTGTATTACACTTTCTTAAAACTGCCCTTCGAATCTGCTTGAGGTTAAGTCCATATATGACAGGGTTTAAGACAGGTGGTATAATAAGGAATTGTACGGCCATTGCATTACGCATATTTAGAGTTATATTTACATTATTCCACCCTTGCAAATTGTCAAACAGGGTCACTGTGATGAAAATAACAATTGTTAATAAATGTGGCACACATGTCTGTGTGAACTTAATCCTTCCCTTAGACGACTTTACACAAGTCCTTACAATCTGACAGTAAGAAAATACAATGTAAAGTAACTGTAAAACATGAACCACTATTAAACATCGGCTCCAATTCTGATTGATGGTAATGGGTAAACATGCATGTTTCAGTATAGACGGATTGTCACAGAAAATTTTATCAATGCGAGATCCACACAAAGGAAGTCTGACTGTTAAACTAAGACTTATTAGTGCTATAAATAAAGGATAACACCAAGACAATAAGAGTAACTTTCTAACAGTTAAAGATGTCACAATGGTATGATATAGTAGTGGTCTGCATATTGCCACATACCTGTCGTAAGACATCACTGTTAGAATAGACATTTCACACGTGACAGATGTGTATATTACAAAGGTTTGAGTCAAACATCCACCATAAGATATCACCTGAACATCTGACTGAAGGTCCAGTAAGAACTTGGGGTAGAAACCAGCAGTTCCATACAATCCATTGACACACAGACTACACAGAAAGATATACATGGGCTCATGGAGACCTTTCTCCTGAATGATTGTTAGGATCAGAGTCAGATTCACAGTGATGATGAGAAGATATGTGATAAGAGACAAGGTAAAATAGACCGATTTGTTGACAAATGTCTCTTTGAAGCCAAAGAGATAAAAGAACTTGACTTGGGTTGAGTTCTCCATAGCTTTTGTTAATTTTCTTCCTCTGGTCAATGCAACAATTCTTAGTCCTTACAAGGATTGAGTGTGTATGGATGTGATGAATTCAAGTGTGAATCATATGATTCTCTTTCGGCTCAGACTAAACATAATAGTTTTAACAAAACAAATTCTCATCCTCCCTCAAACTCGTACAATTTTTATTTTTTAAATATCCCGATAATATCTGTACCTTATCAGACTTCGGAGGTGTGAAAGAAATAAAGAAACTTGTGTCCATAAAATGTCTTCTTGCTTGACAGGGGAGACTGCTCCGATATCTTGTCCTGGTAGCCTCTAAATATACCATAGTGTATGCTCACATGGGATTGTAGTTTCAGTGTCAACATGTAACTACTCCATAGAGATGGAACTATATACAGTGTATGACAAGCAAATCATTTAATTATATTTACTATAGTTACTCTATTTATGTTTTAACCAGGAAAACTGGTTACTCAGAAAATCAGTCCTAAGGACATTCGGTGATGTTCCCATCAGGTCCCTTTAAGACATCATTTCCCAAACTCGGTCCTGGGGACCCCAAGGCTGCATGTTTTATTTCTTGCCCGAGCATTACATAGCTGATTCAAATAATCAAAGGTTGATGATTAGTTGATAATTTGAATCACCTGTGTAGGGCTAGGGCAAAAACGAAAATGTGCAACCATTGGGGTCCCCAGGACCGAGTTTGGGAAATGCTGTATTAAAGGGACCTGATGAGAACATCACCGAATGTCCTTAGGACTGATGTTCTGAGACCACTCTACAAACATTAAAACATGACGTTAACCTTGGGACCATACGAGGACATTCAGTACAGATTCCAGTTTGGTCCGAGTATAACGATATAATAAGGTATTTTATTGTCCCTTAGGGAACATTATGAAAAGGTTCCTATTTGTGTCATACCCTGATCTGTTTCACCGGTCTTTGTGCTTGTCTCCACCCCCCTCCAGGTGTCGCCCGTCTTCCCCATTATCCCCAGTGTATTTATAGCTGTGTTCTCTTTTTGTCTGTTCCAGTTCGTTTTGTTCGTGAAGCCCACCAGCGTTTTCCCCCTTGCTCCTGTCTTTTTCTTGTTCCTGTTTTCTAGGTTTCCCGGTTTTGACAATTTTCCCTTCCCTGACCCTGAGCCTGCCTGCCATTCTGTACAGTGGGGCAAAAAAGTATTTAGTCAGCCACCAATTGTGCAAGTTCTCCCACTTAAAAATTTGAGAGAGGCCTGTAATTTTCATCATAGGTATACTTCAACTATGACAGACAAAATGAGAAAAAAATCCAGAAAATCACATTGTAGGATTTTTAATTTATTTATTTGCCAATTTATTTGCAAATTCATTAAAAAAGCATTTTTTTCTCAAGACGTGTGCTACAATTCATCTATTCTTGATATATTTGTGAATCACTTTACCAGAAGAGGGTGATATACAGAACCAGTCAAAGGTTTGGACGCACCTACTCATTCAAGGGTTTTTATTTATTTTCACTATTTTATACATACAGAAAAGTGTTAAACAAATCTAAATATAATTTAGATTTTAGACTTTCAAAGTTGCCACCCTTTGCCTTGATGACAGCTTTGCACACTCTTGGCATTCTCTTAACCAGTTTAACCTGGAATGCTTTTACCAAAAGTCTTGAAGGAGTTCCCACATATGCTGAGCACTTGTTGGCTGCTTTCCCTTCTCTGCAGTCCAACTCAGCCAAAACCTTCTCAATTGGGTTGAGGTTAAGTGATTGTGGAGGCCAGGTCATCTGATGCAGCACTCCATCACTCTCCTTCTTGGTCAAATAGCCCTTACACCGCCTGGAGGTGTGTTGGGTCATTGTCCTGTTGAAAAACAAACAATAGTTCTACTAAGTGATAACAGGATGGAATGGTGTATCGCTGCGGAATACTGTGGTAACCATGCTGGATAAGTGTGCCTTGAATTCTATATAAATCACAGACAGTGTCACCAGCAAAGCACCCTCACACCATCTCACCTCTTCCTCCATGCTTCACGGTGGGACCTCACATGCAGAGATCATCCATTAATTCTGCATCTCACAAAGACACAGCGTTTGGAACCAAAAATCTCAAATTTGGACCAAAGGACAGATTTCCACCGGTCTAATGTCCATTGCTCATGTTTCTTGGCCCAAGCAAGTCTCTTCTTCTTTTAGGTGTCCTTTAGTAGTAGTTTATTTGCAGCATAAAGGCCTGATTCTATCAGTCTCCTCTGAACAGTTGATGTTGAGTTGTCTGTTACTTGAACTCTGTGAAGCATTTATTTTGGCTGCAATATGAGGTGCAGTTAACTCTAATGAACGTATCCTCTGCAGCAGAGGTAACTCTGTGTCTTCCTTTACTGTGGCGGTCCTCATGAGAGCCAGTTTCATCATCGTGCTCGATAGTGCTTCTTGAAATTTTCCAGATTGTCTGACCTTCACATCTTGCGGCGGTAGGTAGCCTAGTGGTTAGATTGTTGGGTAACCTGTAACTGAAAGATTGCTAGATCAAATCCCCAAGCTGACAAGCCACAAATCTGTTGTTCTTCCCCTGAACAAGGTAGTTAACCCATTGTTCCCCGGTAATAAGAATTTGTTATTAAATGACATGCCTAGTTAAATAAATATAATGTTTTTTTTGTTTAAAAATAAATAGATGATGGACTGTCGCTTCTCTTTGCTTCTTTGGGCTGTTCTTGCCATAACATGGACTTGGTCTTTTACCAAATCTTCTGTATACCACCCCTACCTTGTCACAACACAACTGATTAGCTCAAACGCATTAAGAAGGAAAGAAATCCCACAAATTAACAAGGCACACCTTAATTGAAATACATTCCAAGTGACTACCTCATGAAACTCATTGAGAGAATGCCAAGAGATTGCAAAGCTGTCATCAAGGCAAAGGGTGGCTACTTTGAAGAATCTCTCTTTGATTTGTTTAACACTTTTTTGGTTACTACATGATTCCATATGTGTTATTTCATTGTTTTGGTGTCTTCACTATTATTATGCAATATGGTGGTAAAATAAATGGTAAAACAATTGTAAAAAAGAAAGTAAAAACACTTGAATGAGTAGGTGTTCTAAAACCTTTGAATGGAAGTGTAAATATACGTAAAAAAATAAATGGAAATATCACATTCACATAAGTATTCAGTCCCGGCTCTGGCTGGGCCACTCAATGACATTCAGAGACTTGTCCCGAAGCCACTCCTGCGTTGTCTTGCCTGTGTGCTTAGGGTCGTTGTCCTGTTGAAAGGTGAACCTTCGCCCAAGTCTGAATAGGTTTTCATCAAGGATCTCTCTGTACTTTGCTCATTTTTCCCTCAAACTGTTGTCGCTTTGTTATTATGGAGAATTGTGTGTAGATTGAGGACATTTAAAAAGAAAAATCCATTTTAGAATAAGGCTGTAACGTAACAAAACGTGGGAAAAGGGAAGGGGTCTGAATACTTTCCTAATGCACTGTATAAATCATATATATTTATGCTCCAGACACCGACATTGCTCGTCCTAATATTTCTGTATTTCTTAATTCCATTATTTTACTATTTTAGATTTGTGTTTATTGTTGGATATTACTGCACTGTTGGAGCTAGGAACACAAGCATTTTTTTACACCAGCAATAACATCTGCTAAATATGTGTATGTGAGCAATACATTTTGATTTGCTACAATTACTCTATTCTTGGAATATTTGTAAATCATTTTCCCAGAAGAGGGCGATAGATAAAACAGATGAGGGGCCATTTAACCTTGCAACAGTTTTGCCAGATTTTAACTTTATTTTTGTTGACTTCTGATATCAATCAGGAAGTCTCCCTGTTGTGTAAGATCATGTAACTAACCTCTCACATCAATGCTTTTATGAGTATTTCACTTTCTAAAAACTGCCCACTCGAATCTGATTAAGTCCGTATGTGACAGGGTTAAAGACAGGTGGTATAACAAGGAATTGTACAGCCATTGCACTACGCTAATATAGAGAGTAATATTTACATTACTAATCCTTCCTTGCAAAGTGTCACAAAGGGTCACTGTGATGAAAATAACCATTGCCAATAAATGTGGCACACATGTCTGTGTGAACTTAATCCTTCCCTTAGCTGACTTTATACAAGTCCTTACAATCTGACAATAAGAAAATGCAACGAGAAGTATCTGTAAAACATGAACCACTATTATACAAAAGCTCAAATTCTGATTGATGGTAATGGGTAAACATGCATGTTTCAGTATAGACGGAATGTCACAGAAGATCCACACAAAGGAAGTCAGTTTAACAGTCAAAGTGCTATGAGCAAAGTGCTATTTCCTAAATAGTGCACTACTTTGGTTCTGGTCAAAAGTAGTGCACCATAAAGGGAATAGGGTGCCATTTGGGATCCAGTCAAGCATTTTCATAATCAGGAGGTGTGCTACAATTACGCTATTCTTGGAATATTTGTAAATCACTTTCCCAGAAGAGGGCGATAGACATCAACAAATTAGGGGCCATTTAACCTTGCAGCAGTTTTGGAAGATTTTACCTTCATTTTGTTGACTTCTGATTTCAGTAAGTCTCCCTGTTGTTTAAGATGTAACTAACGTCTCATAACAAAGATTTTATGTGCATTACACTTTCTGAAAACTGCCCTTCGAATCCGCTTGAGATTAAGTCCATATATGACAGGGTTAAAGACAGGTGGTATAATAAGGAATTGTACGGCCATTGCATTACGCATATTAAGAGTTATATTTACATTATTCCACCCTTGCAAATTGTCAAACAGGGTCACTGTGATGAAAATAACAATTGTTAATAAATGTGGCACACATGTCTGTGTGAACTTAATCCTTCCCTTAGACGACTTTACACAAGTCCTTACAATCTGACAGTAAGAAAATACAATGTAAAGTAACTGTAAAACATGAACCACTATTAAACATCGGCTCCAATTCTGATTGATGGTAATGGGTAAACATGCATGTTTCAGTATAGACGGATTGTCACAGAAAATTTTATCAATGCGAGATCCACACAAAGGAAGTCTGACTGTTAAACTAAGACTTATTAGTCCTATAAATAAAGGATAACACCAAGAAAATAAGAGTAACTTTCTAACAGTTAAAGATGTCACAATGGTATGATATAGTAGCGGTCTACATATTGCCACATACCTGTCGTAAGACATCACTGTTAAAGTAGACATTTCACAAATGACAGATGTGTATATTACGCAGGCTTGAGTCAAACATCCACCATAAGATATCACCTGAACATCTGACTGAAGGTCCAGTAAGAACTTGGGGTAGAAACCAGCAGTTCCATACAATCCATTGACACACAGACTACACAGAAAGATATACATGGGCTCATGGAGACCTTTCTCCTGAATGATTGTTAGGATCAGAGTCAGATTCACAGTGATGATGAGAAGGTATGTGATAAGAGACAAGGTAAAATAGACCGATTTGTTGATAAATGTCTCTTTGAAGCCAAAGAGATAAAAGAACTTGACTTGGGTTGAGTTCTCCATAGATTTTGTTAATTTTCTTCCTCTGGTCAATGCAGCAATTCTTAGTCCTTACAAGGCTTGAGTGTGTATGGATGTGAATGAATTCAAGAGTGAATCATATGATTCTGTTTCGGCTCAGACTAAACATAATAGTCAAAACAAATTCTCATCCTCCCTCAAACTCGTACAATTTTTATTTTTTAAATATCCCGATAATATCTGTACCTTATCAGACTTCGGAGGTGTGAAAGAAATAAAGAAACTTGTGTCCATAAAATGTCTTCTTGCTTGACAGGGGAGACTGCTCCGATATCTTGTCCTGGTAGCCTCTAAATATACCATAGTGTATGCTCACATGGGATTGTAGTTTCAGTGTCAACATGTAACAATTCCATAGAGATGGATCTATATACAGTGTATGACAAGCAACTCATTTAATTATATTTACTATAGTTACTCTAATTATGTTTTAACCAGGAAAACTGGTTACTCAGAACATCAGTCCTAAGGACATTCGGTGATGTTCTCATCAGGTCCCTTTAAGACATCATTTCCCAAACTCCGTCCTGGGGACCCCAAGGCTGCATGTTTTATTTCTTGCCCGAGCATTACATAGCTGATTCAAATAATCAAAGGTTGATGATTAGTTGATAATTTGAATCACCTGTGTAGGGCTAGGGCAAAAACGAAAATGTGCAACCATTGGGGTCCCCAGGACCGAGTTTGGGAAATGCTGTATTAAAGGGACCTGATGAGAACATCACCGAATGTCCTTAGGACTGATGTTCTGAGACCACTCTACAAACATTAAAACATGATGTTAACCTTGGGACCATACGAGGACATTCAGTACAGATTCCAGTTTGGTCCGAGTATAACGATATAATAAGGTATTTTAATGTCCCTTAGGGAACATTATGAAAAGGTTCCTATTTGTGTCATACCCTGATCTGTTTCACCGGTCTTTGTGCTTGTCTCCACCCCCCTCCAGGTGTCGCCCGACTTCCCCATTATCCCCAGTGTATTTATAGCTGTGTTCTCTTTTTGTCTGTTCCAGTTCGTTTTGTTCGTGAAGCCTACCAGCGTTTTCCCCCTTGCTCCTGTCTTTTTCTTGTTCCTGTTTTCTAGGTTTCCCGGTTTTGACAATTTTCCCTTCCCTGACCCTGAGCCTGCCTGCCGTTCTGTACAGTGGGGCAAACAAGGATTTAATCAGCCACCAATTGTGCAAGTTCTCCCACTTAAAAATATGAGAGAGGCCTGTAATTTTCATCATAGGTATACTTCAACTATGACAGACAAAATGAGAAAAAAATCCAGAAAATCACATTGTAGGATTTTTATTTAATTTATTTGCAAATTTATTTATTTTCTCAAGACGTGTGCTACAATTCATCTATTCTTGATATATTTGTGAATCACTTTACCAGAAGAGGGTGATATACAGAACCAGTCAAAGGTTTGGACGCACCTACGCATTCAAGGGTTTTTATTTATTTTCACTATTTTATACATACAGAAAAGTGTTAAACAAATCAAAATCTAATTTAGATTTTAGACTTTCAAAGTTGCCACCCTTTGTCTTGACGACAGCTTTGCACACTCTTGGCATTCTCTTAACCAGTTTAACCTGGAATGCATTTACCAAAAGTCTTGAAGGAGTTCCCACATATGCTGAGCACTTGTTGGCTGCTTTCCCTTCTCTGCAGTCCAACTCAGCCAAAACCTTCTCAATTGGGTTGAGGTCAAGTGATTGTGGAGGCCAGGTCATCTGATGCAGCACTCCATCACTCTCCTTCTTGGTCAAATAGCCCTTACACCGCATGGAGGTGTGTTGGGTCATTGTCCTGTTGAAAAACAAACAATAGTCCTACTAAGTGATAACAGGATGGGATGGTGTATCGCTGCGGAATACTGTGCTAACCATGCTGAATAAGTGTGCCTTGAATTCTATATAAATCACAGACAGTGTCACCAGCAAAGCACCCTCACACCATCACACCTCTTCCTCCATGCTTCACGGTGGGACCTCACATGCGGAGATCATCCATTAATTCTGCATCTCACAAAGACACGGTGTTTGGAACCAAAAATCTCAAATTTGGACCAAAGGACAGATTTCCACCGGTCTAATGTCCATTGCTCATGTTTCTTGTCCCAAGCAAGTCTCTTCTTCTTTTAGGTGTCCTTTAGTAGTAGTTTATTTGCAGCATAATGGCCTGATTCTCGCAGTCTCCTCTGAACAGTTGATGTTGAGTTGTCTGTTACTTGAACTCTGTGAAGCATTTATTTTGGCTGCAATATGAGGTGCAGTTAACTCTAATGAACGTATCCTCTGCAGCAGAGGTAACTCTGTGTCTTCCTTTACTGTGGCGGTCCTCATGAGAGCCAGTTTCATCATCGTGCTCGATAGTGCTTCTTGAAATTTTCCAGATTGTCTGACCTTCACATCTTGCGGTGGCAGGTAGCCTAGTGGTTAGATTGTTGGGTAACCTGTAACTGAAAGATTGCTAGATCAAATCCCCAAGCTGACAAGCCACAAATCTGTTGTTCTTCCCCTGAACAAGGTAGTTAACCCATTGTTCCCCGGTAATAAGAATTTGTTATTAAATGACATGCCTAGTTAAATAAATATAATGTTTTTTTTTGTTTAAAAATAAATAGATGATGGACTGTCGCTTCTCTTTGCTTCTTTGGGCTGTTCTTGCCATAACATGGACTTGGTCTTTCACCAAATCTTCTGTATACCACCCCTACCTTGTCACAACACAACTGATTAGCTCAAACGCATTAAGAAGGAAAGAAATCCCACAAATTAACAAGGCACACCTTAATTGAAATACATTCCAAGTGACTACCTCATGAAACTCATTGAGAGAATGCCAAGAGATTGCAAAGCTGTCATCAAGGCAAAGGGTGGCTACTTTGAAGAACCTCTCTTTGATTTGTTTAACACTTTTTTTGGTTACTACATGATTCCATATGTGTTATTTCATTGTTTTTGGTGTCTTCACTATTATTATACAATATGGTGGTAAAATAAATGGTAAAACAATTGTAAAAAAGAAAGTAAAAACACTTGAATGAGTAGGTGTTCTAAAACCTTTGAATCGAAGTGTAAATATACATAAAAAAATAAACGGAAATATCACATTCACATAAGTATTCAGTCCCGGCTCTGGCTGGGCCACTCAATGACATTCAGAGACTTGTCCCGAAGCCACTCCTGCGTTGTCTTGCCTGTGTGCTTAGGGTCGTTGTCCTGTTGAAATGTGTACCTTCGCCCAAGTCTGAATAGGTTTTCATCAAGGATCTCTCTGTACTTTGCTCATTTTTCCCTCAAACTGTTGTCGCTTTGTTATTATGGAGAATTGTGTGTAGATTGAGGACATTTAAAAAGAAAAATCCATTTTAGAATAAGGCTGTAACGTAACAAAACGTGGGAAAAGGGAAGGGGTCTGAATACTTTCCTAATGCACTGTATAAATCATATATATTTATGCTCCAGACACCGACATTGCTCGTCCTAATATTTCTGTATTTCTTAATTCCATTATTTTACTATTTTAGATTTGTGTGTATTGTTAGATATTACTGCACTGTTGGAGCTAGGAACACCAGCAATAACATCTGCTAAATATGTGTATGTGAGCAATACATTTTGATTTGCTACAATTACTCTATTCTTGGAATATTTGTAAATCATTTTCCCAGAAGAGGGCGATAGATAAAACAGATGAGGGGCCATTTAACCTTGCAACAGTTTTGCCAGATTTTAACTTTATTTTTGTTGACTTCTGATATCAATCAGGAAGTCTCCCTGTTGTGTAAGATCATGTAACTAACCTCTCACATCAATGCTTTTATGAGTATTTCACTTTCTAAAAACTGCCCACTCGAATCTGATTAAGTCCGTATGTGACAGGGTTAAAGACAGGTGGTATAACAAGGAATTGTACAGCCATTGCACTACGCTAATATAGAGAGTAATATTTACATTACTAATCCTTCCTTGCAAAGTGTCACAAAGGGTCACTGTGATGAAAATAACCATTGCCAATAAATGTGGCACACATGTCTGTGTGAACTTAATCCTTCCCTTAGCTGACTTTATACAAGTCCTTACAATCTGACAATAAGAAAATGCAACGAGAAGTATCTGTAAAACATGAACCACTATTATACAAAAGCTCAAATTCTGATTGATGGTAATGGGTAAACATGCATGTTTCAGTATAGACGGAATGTCACAGAAGATCTTATCAATGCGAGATCCACACAAAGGAAGTCTGACTGTTAAACTAAGTGCTATGAGTGCTATAAATAAAGGATAACAGCAAGACAATAAGAGTAACTTTCTAACAGTTAAAGATGTCACAATGGTATGGTATAGTAGTGGTCTGCATATTGCCACATACCTGTCGTTTGACATCACTGTTAGAGTAGACATTTCACACAGGACAGATGTGTATATTACAAAGGTTTGAGTCAAACATCCACCATAAGATATCACCTGAACATCTGACTGAAGGTCCAGTAAGAACTTGGGTTAGAAACCAGCAGTTCCGTACAATCCATTGACACATAGACTACACAGAAAGATATACATGGGCTCATGGAGACCTTTCTGCTGAATGATTGTTATGATCAGAGTCAGATTCACAGTGATGATGAGAAGGTACGTGATAAGAGACAAGGTAAAATAGACCGATTTGTTGTTAAATGTCTCTTGTAAACCAAATAGATTAATTAACTTGACTTAGGTTGAGTTCTCCATAGCTTTTGTTGATTTGCTTTCTCTGGTCAAGGCAGCAATTCTTAGTCCTTAAATGTCTTGAGTGTGTATGGAGGTGAATGAATGTGTGTGAATTATTTGATTATGTGTCCACAATAGTTTTAACAAAACATATTCATATCCTCCATCAAACTCTTAAAAATATATATAAAAAAAAGATCCCGATAATATATATTATCAGATTTCTGAGGTGTGAAAGATATAAAGAAACCTGTGCCTGTGAAATGTGTTCTTGCTTGACACAGGGATACTGCTCCAATAACTTGTATATTAATACCACCAGAAGTCAGTCAAAATACATGATTTGAAATTGTCCGAATATTAATATAGAATACGTATACGCTGGAGAAAAATCTACGTCCAGTAAATAAATTCAATTGGAATTCAGAATGTGATATTTCTGTTCACTATTTATTGTATCTTGTTAATGCCATTTATAATCACTCCAAATGTGTAGCCTACATTCAACCTTACTTTCTAGTTTCATGCATATTTGTGTTATTGCACCAATTAAACAATGAATTGCCTTCCAAAGTGGTTGTGAACACACATTTATTTTGAGAGATACACTGTGGACGCCTGTTTATAAGCACATATATACATTATCACAACTCAAGAACCTAAAAAAAGCTATATATTTACTGTGTTGTAACCACAACCATTAATGACATAATTTATTTTTGTTAATAGTATTATGAATAAATCACCCAGTGGGGAAAGTATAGCTCGACGGAGTAGCTTTGCATATTGCTGTTCTTCTTTAAAAAGTTCTTAACTGGATAAGGAGTCACATATTTGTGCTATCCATTGGACCCCATTTCCTAAATAGTGCACTACTTTGGTTCTGGTCAAAAGTAGTGCACCATAAAGGGAATAGGGTGCCATTTGGGATCCAGTCAAGCATTTTCATGCTCAGGAGGTGTGCTACAATTACTCTATTATTGGAATATTTGTAAATCCCTTTCCCAGAAGAGGGCGATAGACATCAACAAATTCGGGGCCATTTAACCTTGCAGCAGTTTTGGAAGATTTTACCTTCATTTTGTTGACTTCTGATATTAGTAAGTCTCCCTGTTGTTTAAGATGTAACTAACGTCTCATAACAAAGATTTTATGTGTATTACACTTTCTAAAAACTGCCCTTCGAATCTGCTGGAGGTTAAGTCCATATATGACAGGGTTTAAGACAGGTGGTATAATAAGGAATTGTACGGCCATTGCATTACGCATATTTAGAGTTATATTTACATTATTCCACCCTTGCAAATGGTCAAACAGGGTCACTGTGATGAAAATAAATATTGTTATTAAATGTGGCACACATGTCTGTGTGAACTTAATCCTTCCCTTAGACGACTTTACACAAGTCCTTACAATCTGAAAGTAAGAAAATACAATGTAAAGTACCTGTAAAACATGAACCAATACGAGGCATTTGCTCCAAATCTGATTGATGTTATTGGAAAAACATGCATGTTTCAGTATAGACGGAAAATCACAGAAAATCTTATCAATGCGAGATCCACACAAAGGAAGTCTGACTGTTAAACTAAGACTTATTAGTGCAATAAATAAAGGATAACACCAAGAAAATAAGAGTAACTTTCTAACAGTTAAAGATGTCACAATGTTATGGTATAGTAGTGGTCTACATATTGCCACATACCTGTCGTAAGACATCACTGTTAAAGTAGACATTTCACACATGACAGATGTGTATATTACATAGGTTTGAGTCAAACATCCACCATAAGATATCACCTGAACATCTGACTGAAGGTCCAGTAAGAACTTGGGGTAGAAACCAGCAGTTCCATACAATCCATTGACACACAGACTACACAGAAAGATATACATGGGCTCATGGAGACCTTTCTGCTGAATGACTGTTATGATCAGAGTCAGATTCACAGTGATGATGAGAAGATATGTGATAAGAGACAAGGTAAAATAGACCGATTTGTTGACAAATGTCTCTTTTAAGCCAAAGAGATAAAAGAACTTGACTTGGGTTGAGTTCTCCATAGATTTTGTTAATTTTCTTTCTCTGGTCAATGGATATATATAATATATATAATATAATATCTGTACCTTATCAGACTTCGGAGGTGTGAAATAAATAAATAAATTTGTGTCCATAAAATGCATTCTTGCTTGACAGGGGAGACTGCTCCAATATCTTGTCCTGGTAGCCTCTAAATATACCATAGTGTATGCTCACATGGGATTGTAGTTTCAGTGTCAACATGTAACAATTCCATAGAGATGGAACTATATAGAGTGTATGACAAGCAACTCATTTAATTATATTTACTCAGTCTATTTATGTTTTAACCAGGAAAACTGAGGATGTCCTAAGGACATTTGGTGATGTTCTCATCAGGTCCCTTTAAGACAGCATTTCCCAAACTCGGTCCTGGGGACCCCAAGGCTGCATGTTTTATTTCTTGCCCGAGCATTACATAGCTGATTCAAATAATCAAAGGTTGATGATTAGTTGATGATTTGAATCACCTGTGTAGTGCTAGAGCAAAAACGAAAATGTGCAACCATTGGGGTCCCCAGGCCCGAGTTTTGGAAAAGCTGCTCTAAGGTTTTCAGCGAGACGTTATACCACTGATGTTCTGAGACCACTCTACAAACATTAAAACATGACGTTAACCTTGGGACCATAAGAGGACATTCAGTACAGATTCCAGTTTGGTCCGAGTATAACGATATAATAAGGTATTTTAATGTCCCTTAGGGAACATTATGAAAAGGTTCCTATTTGTGTCATACCCTGATCTGTTTCACCGGTCTTTGTGCTTGTCTCCACCCCCCTCCAGGTGTCGCCCGTCTTCCCCATTATCCCCAGTGTATTTATAGCTGTGTTCTCTTTTTGTCTGTTCCAGTTCGTTTTGTTCGTGAAGCCTACCAGCGTTTTCCCCCTTGCTCCTGTCTTTTTCTTGTTCCTGTTTTCTAGGTTTCCCGGTTTTGACCATTCTGCCTGCCCTGACCCTGAGCCTGCCTACCATTCTGTATATTATGGACTCTGATCTGGATTACTGACCTCTGCCTGCCCCTGACCTGTCATTTTGTCTGCACCATGTACTATGTAATAAACTTTTGTTACTTTGACACTGTCTGCCTCAGGGTCTTCCCCTGAAATGTGATAATTTGTTTCTTATAAGACATTAACCATCGGCCAATGAATGACCACAAGGAGACGTTTCATGATGGCCAAGGGGAAGAAACATGATGGTCCCAAGGGAACGTTCTGTTTATTTCCGGCTAAGTTACCAGGACATCACAGGGGACCATCTCAGGACCTTTTTAGGATGTTCTCAGGACTTAATTTTACTAGACTTCAGGAAGTCATGTGATGGTCCCAAGGGAACGTTCTCTGGGGGACTTTTGTCTAGCTCCCTGTAGTTTACCAGGATGTAATTGAGGACCATATCAGTACCTTTTTAGGACGTTCTCAGGACTTTCATTTTACTAGTCATCAGGACGTTGGGTGATAGCCCCAAGGAAATGTCCCTGCAAACAAAATTAATCATTAGAATGTCCCCAGAATGTCACAAAATGCTTGTCTAATGTAGTCAGGATGTTATGTCTTGGTCCCCTGGAGGTTTTTGCCAAGGCAGCAGCTACTCTTTCTGGGGTCCAGCAAAATTAAGGCTGTTACACAATTCTAAAAACTTTACAATACATTCACAAAAGATTTAACAATACATTAAGTGTATGCCCTCAGGCCCCTACTCTACTACCACATATCAACAACACAAAATAGATGTGTACGTATGTGTATAGTGTATATGTTATCGTGTGTATATGCATGTGTCTGTGCCAATGTTCATGTTGCATCACAGTCTCCACTGTTCCATAAGGTATATTCTTTTTTGTTTTTTCAATCTAATTTTACTGCAAGCATTAGTTACTTGATGTAAAATAGAGTTCCATGTTGTCATGGCTCTATGTAGTACTGTGCGCCTCCCATATTCTGTTCTGGACTTGGGGACTGTGAAGAGACCTCTGGTGGCATGTCTTGTGAGGTATGCATGGGTGTCCGAGCTGTGTGCCAATAGTTCAAACAGACAGCTTGGTGCATTCAACATGTCAATAGCTCTCACAAATAAAAGTAGTGATTAAGTCAATCTCTCCTCCACTCTGAGCCAGGTGAGATTGACATTCATATTGTTAATGTTAATGTGTACATCCAAGGGCCAGCCGTGCTGCCTTGTTCTGAGCCAATTGCAATTTTCCTAAGTACCTCTTTGTGGCACCTGACCACACGACTGAACAGTAGTCCAGGTGCAACAAAACTAGGGCCTGTAGTAGTGCCGTTAAAATGGCAGAGCAGCGCTTTATTGTGGACAGATTTCTCCGATCTTAGCTACTGTTGTATCAATATGTTTTGACCATGACAGATAACAATCCAGGGTTACTCCAAGCAGTTTATTCCCCTCAACTTGCTCAATTTCCACATTATTCATGACAAAATTTAGTTGAGGTTTAGGGTTTTGTCATGTCTTGTTATGTCTGTTCCTGTCCTTTCTCTTCACTCTGTCTCTCTCTGCTGGTCTTTTTAGGTTACCTTCTCTGTCTCTCATTCTTCAGCTGTTCTACATCTCCTCTAACTAGCTCATTCACTCTTTCACACCTGTTCTCTCTTCCCCCTCTGATTAGGTCTCTATTTCTCTCTCTGTTCCTGCTACTTTCAGTGTCTGATTCTTGTTTGTGTTTTTTGATGCCAGAAGCAAGCTGTCGTCCCGTTTGCTTCCACCTTGTCCTATCCTGTCGGAGTCTGCCTGGCAGGTGCATCCTGCATTATACTACGTTCTTTTGTTCCATTGACTACGTTGGAAGAGGATTTATGCCATTCCTGTTTTTTCATTAAAGAACTCTGTTTTCTGTTAAAACCGCTTTTGGGTCTTCACTCAAGTACATAACAGGTTTAGTGAATGATTTGTCCCAAATAAAATGCTTTTAGTTTTTGAAATATTTAGGACTAACTTATTCCTTGCCACCCATTCTGAAACTAACTGCAGCTCTTTGTTAAGTGTTGCAGTCATTTCAGTCGCTTTAGTAGATGTAGTGTATAGTTTTGAGTCATCCATATATGTCACGTTCTGACCTTAGTTCTTTTGTTATGTTTTTGTTTTTGTATGGTCAGGGCGTGAGTTGGGTGGGTTGTCTATGTTCATTTTTCTATGATTTGCTATTTCTGTGTTTGGCCTGGTATGGTTCTCAATCAGAGGCAGCTGTCAATCGTTGTCCCTGATTGAGAACCATATTTAGGTAGTCTGTTTTCTATTGTGTTTCGTGGGTAGTTGTTTTCTGTCTCAGTGTCTGCACCAGACAGAACTGTTTCATGTTGGTCTCATTTTTGTTATTTTGATCGTCATGTTCTGAGTTAAAATAAATATACATGAACACGTACCATGCTGCACTTTGGTCCTCTTCACCTTCTTCAACCTATGACAACCATTACAATATACATAGACACACTGGCTTAACTCAGTAAAGATTGAAAAAAGTAAGGGGCCTAGACAGCTGCCCTCAGGAATTCCTGATTCTACCTGGAGTATGTTAGAGCGGCTTCCATTGAAGAACACCCTCTGTGTTCTTTTAGACAGGTAACTCTTTATCCACAATATATCAGTGTGTGTAAATCCATAAAACATGACATTTTCCAGCGGCAGACTAATATCGATAATGTCAAAAGCCGCACTGAAGTCTAACAAAACATCCCCCACAAATCTTTATATCATTAGTGTAACGAATAAGTGTTTGGAATGAGGAGAGGAGGACCTGGAAGGATCGGACCAATACGCAGCGTGGTAAGTGTTCATCATATTTTTTATTTAAACTGAACACTACACAAAACAACAAAAACGACAAACAAACAGTCCTGTACGGTGAATGAAAAAACACTGAACAGAAAATAATCACCCACAAAACACAGGTGGGAAAAGGCTACCTAAGTCTCTGATTGAGAACCATACCAGGCCGAACACAAACACAACATAGAAAAAGGAACATAGACTACACACCCCAACTCACGCCCTGACCAAACTAAAACAAAGACATAACAAAGGAACTAAGGTCAGAACGTGGAGATCTGGTGCATACCACTCGCACCTCTCCCTTAGGCTCAATACCCACATTCGCCCGGCACGGGCGGAGCGCAGGCATAGGACGCACTGCACCCTCCCAGCGCCCTGGAGACATAGCACGCAGCGCCGGCGCAGGATACCCTGGGTCGAAACGGCGTATTGGAGACCAAACACACTGGGCTGGCACAACACACACTGGCTGGATGCCCACTCTCGCTTGGCACTTGCGGGGTGCTGGCCTATAGCCCGCCGGGCTATGAGCACGTACTGGCGACACCGTGCGCTACTCCCCGTGTTCCCTCCCAATTCTTTTTGGGGGGGGCTGCCTCTCGTGCCTGTCACGCTGCCGTGCTGCCTCCTCATATTGCCAACCTGATATTCCCCAGCCTGTGCCCAGGGTCCTTTTCCGTCCAAAATCTCCTCCCATGTCCATGAGTCCAGAGATTGCTGCTGCCCGACACCACGCTGCTTGATCCTTGGTTGGTGGGTGATTCTGTAACGATCGTCGTTGGAATGAGGAGAGGACCTGGAAGGATTGGACCAATGCTATTTACACAATAACCAGATGAGGCCGTCTGGGTATTGTGATCACGGCGCGCTGCCTAGTGACTATCCCCTTTCCCAGCCGTAAGCACACAGTGTGCTTTACTGGGAGCAGTGACATCCAAGTAATAAACCCTCACAAAAGTATGTGGTGATGCCCAACTCGCGCAGCATAAATATCTCCTATAGTCAACCCTTTAAACAAGACACCTCCAGACCCCTGGTGGAGTGGACGCATACACCGCTAGGTAACCCCTGCCCCTTGCTGCTACACACCAGGGAGATAGCCTCTACAATCCAGTTGGAGGGACGCTGCTTAGAGAGCGCCCTGCTACGAGCTGGATTAGCAAAACAGACAAACAGCTGTTCACATAACCGGATATCAAGGGTCCATTCAATGTATGTGCGTAAAGTTTGCACTGGACACAAGGTATTTAACCTCTGTTGCTCTCCAGAAGCAAATGGACTGAGGTGAAAAGGAAATAGCTCAAAAGCTAAGGACCTGTAGGACATAGCCATGACTTTCGGGGAGAAGGCAGCATTTGGATGCAATGTTGCCTGGGGAAAACTGAATACCGGAAGGGTGTACAGATAACCTTGAAGGTCCACAACATGTTTAGCCGAGGCCAAAGCTCCACACAGCTCCTCAAAAACCAGCGCCAAGTCCCATGTGGGCACAATAGGTTTAGATCCTGGTCTGAGACTATGTAATCCTTTCAGGAACCGCACCACCAGAGGGTGATCCCCCAGTGAGGCTCCATTAATCCCCACATGACATGCTGAGCTAGCGGCCATGTATAATTTTAACGTGGAGAATGTGTGTTCCTGCTATAAAAGCTCCTGTAAAAACATAAGGATGTCATTCACAGAGCACTGAAAAAGAACAAGTCCTTTATCTTGGCACCAAAGCTCAAACGGTTATCACTTATACGCATACAGCCCTCTCGCGGAGGGCGTCCTTGCAGACTGAATGGTAGCAATAACATTCAGAAGTATACCGCTAGCCAGCAGATTGGCCCTCTCAGGGGCCAGGCCAATAGGAACCAAATCTCCGGCCTCTCGTGCCAAACCTGTCCGTGCACCTTGGTCAACAGGGTGCTGTGCAATGGGAGTTGCCACGGGCCCTACCTAAAAGGCGAATAATCTCCACTAACCAAGGCTACTTGAGGCAACGGAGCCACAATAATTAATGATAATGAGTCAGAGCGACTGGCGCAAATGCGTAAAAGAGGGTCAGAGGACACTGTTGCACCAAAGCTTCCATTCCCATCGGGGCAATCGGGACACTCATCGAGAAAAATAGATGACAGTGTGTGTTTTCGCGCGATGGGTAAAGATCTACGTTGGCCCTTCTGAACCTCTCCCATATCTGGGCTACCACCCAGGGGTGTAGTCTCCAATCCTGTGGAAGAGGGCCCCTCTGGATAACATCTCTGCACCAGAGTTGAGGCAACCTTGAACATGCACCGCCCAAAGTGAGAACGAATGTGTATGGCTCCACAGTAGGAGGGAGAGTGACCGAGTCACCCCCGTTCTGTTGATGTATGCCACCGTGGTCATGTTGTTGGATCTGACCAGCACATGCGGCCCGACAAATGCGAGAGGAGGAGCCTGAGCGCTAAGTACATGGTCATGAGTTCCAGGCAATTGATATTCTGGGAACCCTGTGACATCGTCCATACTCCCCAATCTCAGATAAGTGGTCCCACCTGGTCACAAAGTATGCCACTGTCTTGATAATTGACACAGATAACACACCACACCTTTGCGGACACCCACTCCACTTTGTTGGTGATATGATGAGAAAAAGACTACTCAAACAGGCCATACCTCAAAACAGTCTTAGAGGACTGATTAACCTGTGATACGCTGATCGATTCAGGCTCGACAATTTCCCTCTTATCTCAAACAGCACATCAGAAGAATACACATCCTTGATGTTATGTTATTGAACAGGCTGTGTTAGTGGCCTATGATCCTTTAAAACAATGTACAGTATATGTAGGGACCCTATAATCAGGCAACAATATCAAATCTCTCATTAACCTTCCAGGAGTTTGGGTGCTATGTACAGTGCATTTGGAAAGTACTGAACTTTCTCCTTAACTTTCTCCACATTTTGTTACGTTGCAGCCTTATTTGAAAATGTATTAAATTCTTTTTTCCCCACATCAATCTACATAGAATGCCACATAACGTCAACGCTAAAACAGGTTTTTAGACATTTTTACAAATGTATAAAAAAAACAACTGAAATATCACATTTGCATAAGTGTTTACATAAGTATTCAGACAGTTGCATTATTTCCACAGTATTACTCTTCAAAGTGTTTAATACCATAGGCATCACCATGGAAAAGCATTGTTACCTTGTGGCTGTGATGGACATTGAGTAGAACATTCAGCAAACATCATTCATCCCTACTGTAGTTCAATAATATGTATATTTTGAATAACAAATACAATTGACACACTGTCTCTGCTTACCAGTTTTTTTCTCTAATGTTACAGTTACATACACTCCAATCGTAGTGTGAGAATTAAACAGGATGCTTGTTATGCAGAGCAGTAGTGTGGTAACCCTCATCATCATAAGACACATACAACTCCCTGCCAGAGACCAAGGTTCAATCCCTTTCTCCTCCTCTGATTTTCTTACTGTCTTGAAATTGTGTCACTTGCCTATACACAATACACCATAATGCGAAAGTGGAATTATGATTTTAGAAATATCAAGTAAGCTTGAGTCAAGTATTCAACCCCTTTGTTGTGGCAAGCCTAAATAAGTTAAGGAGTAAACATTTCCTTAAAAAGTCACATAATAAGTTGCATGGACTGACTCTCTGTTCAATAATAGCATTTTTGATTGACTACCTTACCACTCTACCCCACACATACAATTACCTGTAAGTTCCTTTCGTCAAGCAGTGAATTTCAAACACAGATTCAAGTTTTCCAATGAAGGGAACCTATTAGTAAAAAAATAAGCGTTTTTTTTGAGCATGGTGAAGTTGTTAGGAGTGTTTGGAGGATATGTTGACACAGGTGTTTGTCGAGGGCCGGCAAACCATGCCAATATATCCTTCAAACACCGGCTTCAAGGGCATTATCACTTTTATACAACGGGTTACCAACATATTCAAATAATGATGGACATATTTTCATTAAGCATTCTTTTTAGGAATTTTTTCATACTATTTCATTCTTCCACAAGATATAGTAGAAATAGAAACAAATCTAGGTCCGCTACCCAAGCCGACTGGTCGTTCATTCTATTGATTCGGTTGCCAGAGACGTGACCCAGTTTTTCAGTCTTTTTGTTTTGTATCTTTCTAAATGTTCCATTGCCATACTGGCTGGCAAAGTTCTTATCCCTTGCTTGCTAGCTAGCCAAATACGGCTAATTTACAGTCACG
Organism: Oncorhynchus masou masou; assembly: GCF_036934945.1. Classification (NCBI taxonomy): domain Eukaryota; kingdom Metazoa; phylum Chordata; class Actinopteri; order Salmoniformes; family Salmonidae; genus Oncorhynchus; species Oncorhynchus masou. The sequence continues at coordinate 63,619,640 of NC_088224.1, forward strand.
TCAGAGAGTGCAGACAGAATAACAATGGTAGCTGCATTTATTTAAGCTGTTTTCTGTTGACATTTATTTGGATACATCCATAACAATGAGCTAATGAGGCACGGTTTCGCATGGCATAGAACATTTGCTCTCTTGTTAGGACACTGTTCTGTTGTTCAGAGTAGGCTGGACACATGGCATCTTTAACAACATTTTCTTCTGATAAAAACTAGTTAATTGCATCCGCCGTGGAGCCCAGTTTCATAATATGACCATATTTCCTAGCTGCTTGCCATCATTTTGAAGTAAACCCCCTCCAGGTGTCGCCCCTCTTCCCCACTTATCCTCTGAGTATTTATTCCTGTGTTTTCTGTCTGTCTGTGCCAGTTTGTCTTGTTTGTCAAGCTTACCAGTGTTTGTCCTGTCAGCTCCTGTCTTTTCCAATTCTCCTTTTTCTCGTCCTCCTGGTTTTTGGCCCTTGCCAGTCCTGACCCTGTACCTACCCGCCTGACCACTCTGCCGGTCCCTGACCCTGAGCCTGCCTGTCATCCTGTACCTTTGCTCCACCTCTGGATTACTGAACTCTGCCGGTCCCTGACCCTGAGCCAGCCTGCCGTCCTGTACCTTTGCTCCTACTCTGGATTGTCGACCCCTGCCTGCCTTGACCTGTCGTTTGCCTGCCCCTGTTGTTACAATAAACATTGTTACTTCACACAGTCTGCACTTGGGTCTTACCTTGATACATGATAATTTTAGGGCATTTTTCACCCTGCCAGCTCCTATTAGTTCTATTGAGCACCGTGGCACCAATTTGCCTTCCGAATGTTCTATTCCCAGCTTATTGTTCTATGTCACAATGCCTGCTTTGCTATTGTTGGCAATGAGATCTGCTCACATTGTTGGTAGTTAAAACGTAAACAACAACAACACAAAAATACTCATGGAACTCTTGAGGTCATCCCATTGTTTCCTATATGGGAAATATAGTCATGTCCGTCTATTTCGCCAAATTTCTCGTTATGTGTATATTTAGATTTGTTCAAGTCGGACACCATTTTAATAATGTGAATCCCCTCTTTCTAATTTTGTACATCTGGGCAGAGAGCTCGGTTATGTCAAATGCTAGCCCCCAAAAACTTTTTGCACTTGGAACGCTGAGCTCCCCTCATTGTTTACCTATGGAGAGGCATGCCGGTTTATTTCACCAAATATCTCACAATGTGTATATTTACATTTTTTCAAGTCGGGCTTCATTTTAATCATGAGAATCTCCTCTTTGTAATTATGTAGGTCTGTGCAGCAAGCTCAGGTGTGATCGATCACTGGACCAGAAATAGTCAGAAGTTTTCATTTTTTCCTACTTTCTCATTATACACATGCACAGTTGACACCATCGAGGTGCGTAATGTTTACTTTCTACACAAGTTTTTTTTCGAGTTTCGTCCGACGAACAGATTGTACTGTAAATATAAGAAGGGATAAACATTTTTGTGCCGTTTAGCGAAATGGAATTCTAAGCATCACTCCAGTCAAAACAGGCTCTGCGAACATTCCATTAATTTGCTATGGGCTCGTGCTCAGTGTTCCAGCTTAGCCAACGTTCTTTTACCGTTTTTCAGCCTTGGGTGAATTTTGACTCATTCCATTGTCCAGCATATTCAGAGGAGTTAGCCAACAACACAGCTAACACAACAATTTAAACTGAAGCTGGAAAGATGGCAAACTAGATGCACTTCGTTACATTTCTTTGTATATTTCCATAAAATGATGCCATGTGATTCATGATTTCGACTGGCTGAGAAACGCTGCCTGCCTCTCTCTCGTTCCGACTCCTAAACGTTCATTACTATGGGACAGTTGGAAATCGAATTTGAATATTGAAACAATGCTGCAAATGTCGGAGGGACAGACGGCAAGGTTTAAACAAATCTCCACTGTTGAAAACTAAATGTTAGTCTAAAAGAAATGTGAGAATGTGTTGATGAGAAGGTGAATTGCGCAGTCAGATGGAACAGAGTAAATAGGCATTTTAACATCATAGATTTAGGTGGTGGTAATTTGTGGAATAGACACCTCCTGGAATATGTTTTTAACCAATTAGCATTCAGGATTAGACCCACCCGTTGTATAACATGTATTGACTAAGGGGTGTGAATACTTATGTACATTTGATATTTCTGTATTTCACTTTCAGTAAGTTAGCAATTATTTCTAAAAACATGTTTTTGCTTTGTCATTATGGGTTATTGTGTGTACATGTGTGAAAAATGTTGAATTCAGGCTGTAACACTGTTACATTACAGCCTTATTCTATAATTTATTAAATTATTTATTTTCCTCATCAATCTACACACAATAACCCATAACGACAAAGCGAAAACAGGTTTTAATTATTTTTTGCAAATGTATTAAAAATAAAAACAGATTCCTTATTTACATAAGTACTCAGACCCTTTGCTATGAGACTCGAAATTGAGCTCAGGTGCATCCTGTTTCCATTGATCGTCCTTGAGATGTTTCTACAACTTGATTGGAGTGCACCTGTGGTAAATTCAATTGATTGGACATGATTTGGAAAGGCACACACCTGTCTATATAAGGTCCAACAGATGACAGTGCATGTCAGAGCAAAAACCAAGCCATGAGGTCAAAATGGCAAGTGTCTTCACTGCCTGTCTGAGTCTGTAATACTTGATAAAAATACTTGAACCAGGTTATGTAGACACACAGTGCAATTAGTGTAACCAATGACAGTGGTGAGGGGGGTGTCATAATGATTAAGTTAATTACTATTAATTAGTGAAAAGGTTAAAAAAAATAGTATATGGTATATTAAATATATTATGCTATTGTTATCATATAGAAACATAATGGAATATTTTACATCAAATTAGCGTCAACATACATTATTGTTTCATTCAATTACACTTTTTTTTCATTTTTGTTACATGTAATATTGGTTCAACCTTAATATATAATGAACATCATCAACAAGGGGAACGTACGCTAATAAGCTAGAAAAATAATAACTAAAAATAATTTTTCAATTGATAAAACTTGTTCATAAAGGAAAAAGTTTTCATAAGAAGGGACTGAGATCAAAGTCAATATTCAGACCACTAGGGGTCAATGTTTTTAGGTAGGATATCCAGTAAGCCTCTCTTTGTAGTAGTAGAATCTCAATGTTACCTCCTCTCCTTGGTAGAGCAACATGCTCAATGCCTGTGTATTTGAGGGAGGAGATTGGATGGTTATCTTCAACAAAGTGAGCTGCTACTGGATAGTCAATGTTCTTACACCTGATTGAGCTCTGGTGTTCAGCTATGCGTTGTTTTAATTGTCTTTTCTTTAATCCTACATAGGCTTTTCCACATGAACAGGTGATGAGATAGATTACTCCCTTGGTCTTGCGTGAGACCATGATACCCCTCACAGGGATCTTTCGACCTGTATGTAAAGATGTTTTTATGGTACTATTCCACTCTGCGCATGAGCTACATTTGTAGTTCCCATTTGGGATAGGTGTCAAGAGTGTCTGAGTGGACTCAGGGGGCATGTCAGATCTCACCAAACTATCTCCAATATTGCGACCACGCTTACAGGACCACCAGTGGGTGTTCCTTGAAGAGGTGTGCAATTTTTTTTGTCTGATTGCAGAATATGCCAGTGCTTTTTCAGGATTGCTTTCATGTTCTCGGAACCCTTGGTGTACTTAGTACAAAAGATGGTTGCGTTTGTTTTTCTTCTTTTGTTGAGTTTTTAGTAATTCCGCTCTTGGTTTTTGAGATATTTTCATCATTGCCGCATCAAGAGTTTTGTCCTTGTAGCCTCTCATTTTCAATTTATCTGTCATTTTTTTTAGCATTGCTGTCAAAATCAGACTGGTGGCTACAGATTCATTTAATCCTGCATAACTGGCTATATGGTAGACCATTCTTGATGAGAAGGGGATGCATACTATCCTCACATAGCAAGTTATTGCGATCTGTGGGCTTTGTGTGTAATGTCTGTGTGTAATGCATAATTCTCTTTGATAATCCGTAAGTCCAGGTAGTTTATTTTTCTCATCAGTCTGCATGGTGAATTTGAGGTGTTCAGAGCAATCATTAAGTAGAGTTTGGAATTAATTTAGTTCGTGCTGACTTCCTTCCCAGAGCACAAAGACATCATCTATGTATCTCTTCCATGGAAGTATTTTAGAAAGTAAGGGGTGTGTCTCTGTTTTAAAAAGGAATGCTTCTTCAAATTGTTTGCATAGTTGGGGGAAAAAGGGCTACACCCCGAATTTGAAGAAAAAACTCAAAGAGAAAGTAGTTATGGGATAATACCAGTTCAGTAAGTTGTAAGATGCAATCATTGGATGGAGCAAGGGTAGAGTTTCTCTAGGAAGTGTTGTAGCGCCTGCAAGCCTCCAGTGTGTGGGATGTTAGGGTACAAGCTCTCCACATCAAAAGTGGCCAGCAGGGTGTCCTCTGGTAACCTTCCTAAGCCCTCTATCAATGAGATAATGTGACTAGAGTCTTTGACGTAAGATTGGAGATTCTCAACCATCGGTTTAATGTGGTAATCCACAAATTTAGAAATGTTGGATGTCACTGAGTCGATTGCTGCTAAAATGGGTCTACCTGGAGGAGGAGATACTTGTTTGTGTAATTTAGCGACTGTATAGAAAGTTGGTATCTTGGGAAATTTCACACATAGAAATGAAACTTCTTGTTTTGTGATATGTCCTGTGTAATGTGTCGGTGTGTAGCTGGTGTAGATGAGTCAGGCGCAGGACCGCAGATATAAGTAATGAACGCAATTTACTCAACAATAATAACAATACACGTCAAATAAATGCAAGGCCACAAATAACGGACCACAATACAATAAACAATCACTCACAGACAAACATGGGAGAACAGAGGGTTAAATAATGAACAAGTAATTGGGGGATTGAAACTAGGTGTGTAAGACAAAGACAAAACAAATGGAAAATGAAAAGTGGATAGGCGATGGCTAGAAGGATGGTGACGTCGACCGCCGAACGCCGCCTGAACAAGGAGAGGGATCGACTTCGGCGGAAGTCGTGACATCCTGATTCCAAACAGCTTTCCACTGTGGATGAGATATTATGCTGGAATTCCAGAGTAGGGTCACAATTCAGATTGCGATAGAAGTCACCTTTAGATAGTTGTTGGCGACATTCATTCACATAGTCACATTTGTTTTGTATACAAATTCCTCCTGCTTTGTCACATTTTTTTTATGATAACCAAAGGATCTGACTTTAAGTCCTTAATTAAGAGCCATTCGCTCATCTCTACTCAGGTTATCACAGGATTTGTGTTTCTGTTTGTCTTTCATGAAGTAACATACATAATTTTCCACAATCCTACAGAAGGTTTCTATGGAGGCACTGGGTTAATGGATCCATCTCCTCCTTGACTCTCGGTAGGACAGGTAAGTCTATTGATTAGCGTGGTAGACCTACTGTATGTATACATCTCACTGAGGATGACATTTCAAGTGGAGTCATGTAAGTATTACTCTTATCAGAGAACTCATGCAATCTCAGGTTACGGAAAAACTTGAATAGATCTATCTGGACATCAAAGTCATTAATGTATGCAGTGGGTACCTGGTTCAAGTATTTATGACATTACCCTGATGAAGGCACAGTGATGACAAAACGTTGGTAAATACCCATTCAATTGCTGGGAGATTATACATGGAGTGTGCGACTTTCTTTATTTTGATAGTTTTGAGTCTGTAATACAAATGTGTTTCAAGCAGACCACCATAGTCCCTGTGCCCAAGAACACTAAGGTTACATGCCTAAATGACTACCAACACGTAGGACTCACGTCTGTAGCCATAAAGTGCTTTGAAAGGCTGGGCATGGCCCACATCAACACCATTATCCCAGAAACACTAGACCCACTCCAATTTGCATACCGCCCCAACAGATCCACAGATGATACAATCTCTATTGCACTCCACACTGCCGTTTCCCACCTGGACTAAAGGAACACCTATGCGAGAATGCTATTCATTGACTACAGCTCAGTGTTCAACACTATAGTGCTCTCAAAGTTCATCACTAAACGAAGGACCCAGGGACTAAACACCTCCCTCTGCAACTGGATCCTGGACATCCTGACGGGATGCCACCAGGTGGTAAGGGTAGGTAACAACACATCCGCCACGCTGATCCTAAACACGGGGGCCCCTCAGGGGTGCGTGCTCAGTCCCCTCCTGTACTCTCTGTTCACTCATGACTGCATGGCCAAGCACGCTTCCAACACCATCATAAAGTTTGCTGATGACACAACAGTGATAGGCCTGATCCCCGACAATGATGAGACAACCTATAGCGAGGAGGTCAGAGACATGGCCGTGTGGTACCAGGACAACAACCTCTCCCTCAACATGATCAAGACAAAGGAGATGATTGTGGACTACAGCAAAAGGAAGACCCGAGCACACCCCCATTCTATCAACTATCATGGTCCAAGCACAACAAGACAGTCGTGAAGAGGGCACAACAAAACCTGTTCCCCCTCAGGACACTGAAAGATTTGACATGGGTCCTCAGATCCTCAAAAAGTTCTACAGCTGCACCATCGAGAGCATCCTGACTGGTTGCATCACTGCCTGGTATGACAACTGCTCGGCCTCCGACCGCAAGGCACTACAGACTGTAGTGCGTACGGCCCAGTACATCACTGGGGCCAAGCCTCCTGCCATCCAGGACCTCTATGTTAGAGGAAGGCCCTAAAATTGTCAAAGACTCCAGCCACCCTAGTCATAGACTGTTCTCTCTACTACCGCATGGTAAGCCTTACCGGAGCCCCAAGTCTAGGTCCAAAAAGCTTCTTAACAACTTCTTTCCCCAAGCCATAAGCTAATCACTTTACTATTCATATTTTTGACAACTTTTACTTTTACTTCACTACATTCCGAACGAAAATATTGTACTTTTTCCGTGACAACCAAAAGTACTCGTTACATTTTGAATGCTTAGCAGGACAGGAAAATGTTGAAATTCCTATTGCCTCTCGTCTGGCAGACTCACTAAACACAAATTAATCTTTTGTCAATAATGTCTAAGTGTTGGAGTGTGCCCCTGGCTATCTGTACATTTTAATAACAAGAAAATGGAGCCCTCTGCTTTGCTTAATATAAGGAATGTAAGGGGTGCATAACTGGTGGCAGGGAAGTCAGATGCAGGAGAGCAGAACTGGGTAATAGCTGGAGAAGTTTAATTCCAAAACTAATGGCATCAAGAAAATATCAACATGGGTACAAAACCCGACGCGCACCAGTCAACATGTGCACACTCACTTGTGCACACGCATGTGCACAAACAATACCACTCAAAGACATGGGGGGAACAGAGGGTTAATTACATAACACGTAATGACGGAATGAAAACCAGGTGTGTGGGAAAACAAGACAAAACAAATGGAAAATTAAAAATGGATCGGTGATGGCTAGAAGACCGGTGATGTCTACCGCCGAACACAGTCGGAACAAGGAGAGGAAACGACAGAAGTCGTGACAAGGAATTTGAAATTATTTATACTTTTACTTCTACTTTTGACACTTAAGTATATTTTAGTAATCACATTTACTTTTGATACTTAAGTATATTTAGACTTTTACTCAATTACTATTTTACTGGGTGACTTTCATTTTTTACTTGAGTAACCTTCTATTAAGGTATCTATACTTTTACTCAAGTTTGACAATTGGGTACTTTTTCCACCACTGCCTACATGCAACCATACTTTCTAGATACATGCGTATTCTTGTTATTGCACCAATAAAATAATGAATTGTCTTTCAAAGTTGTTGTGAATATCCATTTATTTTGAGAGATACACTGAAGAGGAGTCCTGGCTATAAGCACATGGATGCATTATCACAACTCAATAACCTAAAAAAAACGATTTTTACTGTACTGTATCCTGAAGCATGATTTATTTTCTGAGAGTATTAAGAATAAAGCACCCAGCTGGGAAAATATATATTTAAACAACAGCTTTGCATATTGTTATTCTTCTATAGAAATGTCTTAACTGCATAAGGAGCCACCGATTTGTTCTATCAATTGCTCTCTATTCACTTTCTAGTGCACTACTTTGGCTCTGGTTAAAAGTAGTGCACCACATAGGGAACGCCATTTGGGACGGAAACAACCTTTTTCCTGGTTAAGAAGTGTGCTACAGTTACTATTTATAAATCACTTGCCCAGAAGAGGGCGATGGGTATCAGGAAATGAGACGTGCCATTTAACCGTGCAAAGGTTTTGGCAGATTTTACCTTCATTTTGTTGATTTCTGATTAGGTAGTCTCCCTGTTGTGTAAAATCATGCAACTAACATCTTATATTTATGATTTTATGTGCATTACACTTTATAAGAACTGCCCGTCGAATCTGCTTGAGGTTAAGTCCATATATGACAGGGTTTAAGACAGGTGGTATAATAACGAATTGTACGGCCATTGCATTACGCATATTTAGTGTAATATTTACATTATTCCACCCTTGCAAATTGTCAAACAGGGTCACTGTGATGAAAATAACAATTGTTAATAAATGTGGCACACATGTCTGTGTGAACTTAATCCTTCCCTTAGACGACTTTACACAAGTCCTTACAATCTGACAGTAAGAAAATACAATATAAAGTACCTGTAAAACATGAACCAATACGAGGCATTTGCTCCAAATCTGATTAACGGTAATGGAAAAACATGCATGTTTCAGTATAGACGGAATGTCACAGAAGATTTTATCAATGCGAGATCCACACAAAGGAACTCTGACGGTTAAACTAATTGCTATGAGTCCTGTAAATAAAGAATAACACCAAGAAAATAAGAGTAACTTTCTAACAGTTAAAGATGTCACAATGGTATGGTATAGTAGTGGTCTGCATATTGCCACATACCTGTCGTATGACATCACTGTTAAAGTAGACATTTCACACAGGACAGATGTGTATATTACATATGTTTGAGTCAAACATCCACCATAAGATATCACCTGAACATCTGACTGAAGGTCCAGTAAGAACTTGGGGTAGAAACCAGCAGTTCCATACAATCCATTGACACACAGACTACACAGAAAGATATACATGGGCTCATGGAGACCTTTCTCCTGAATGATTGTTATGATCAGAGTCAGATTCACAGTGACGATGAGAAGATATGTGATAAGAGACAAGATGAAATAGATCGATTTGTTGTTAAATGTCTCTTGTAAGCCAAAGAGATAAAATAACTTGACTTGGGTTGTGTTCTCCATAGCTGTTGTTAATTTTCTTCCATAGTTCAATGCAGCAATTCTTAGTCCTTAAATGGCTTGAGTGTGTATGGAGGTGAATGAATTCAAGTGTGAATCATTTGATTCTGTGTCGGCTTGGACTAAACTAATTCACATCCTCCCTCAAACTCTTATTCTTAAAAATAAAAATAAAGACCCAGATAATATCTGTACATTATCAGACTTCTGAGGTGTGAAAGAAATAAAAAAGGTTGTGTCCATGAAATGTCTTCTTGCTTGACAGAGGAATACTGCTCCAATAACTTGTTCTACTAGGCTCTAAATATATCATAGTGTATGATCACATGGTATTGTAGTTTCAGGGTCAATAAGTAACCACTCCATAGAGATGGAACTATATTGAGTTTATTACAAGCAACTCATTAGATTCTATTTACTCTCGGGCTCCTGAGTGGCACTGCATCTTAGTGCAAGAGGTGTCACTATAGTCCCTGGTTTGATTCCAGGCTGTATCACATCTGGCCGTGATTGGGAGTCCCATAGGGCGGAGCACAATTGGCCCAGCATCGTCCTGGTTAGGCCAGCCTGTCATTGTAAATAAGAATTTGTTCTTATTAACTGACTTGCCTAGTTAAATAAAGGTTAAATAAATAAAAATACAAATTAACCCAGCAAACATGGAACGTCCTAAAGACATTTGGCGACGTTCCCATTAGGTCCCTTTAAAGTCGCATTTCCCAAACTCGGTCCTGGGGACCCCAAGGGGTGCACATTAACTTTTTTCTCTTAGTACTAGATTGCTTATTAAAATAACCAAAGCTTGATGATTAGTTAATTATTTGAATCAGCTGTGTAGTGCTAGGGCAAAAACCAAAATGTGCACCCCTTGGTTCCAAGTTTGGGAAATGCTGCTTTAAGGGTTTCAGCGAGATGTTATCCCACTGATGTTCTGAGAACATTGTAGGAACATTAAAACATGACATTAACCTCGGGACCATAAGAGGGAGTTCAGTACAGATACCGGTTTGGTTGCAGTATAATGTCACAATGAGGAATTTATTATCTATTAGGGAACATTATGAAAAGATTACTATTTGTGTCGGACGTTATCCATGAGACATTCAATGACAACAAGGAGACGTTTCATGATGGTCAAGGGGATGTCACATACCAAAGCTAGCCCCTCAGAAAACTTGACATGAATCCAGATCTCAGACAGGATATAGTTTGTTTTCATGCTACAGTATTTCCGTAGATTTCCCTCTCACAGTGCCAATCAATCCCCAAGCTTGTATGTACTGTATAGGGCCTATTTTCCATTAGGGTGAATGCTATGGTGCCAGATGGCTTACCTTTTACACATTTACATTAGGTTATTCACTGTTGTCAATCAATCCAGGCAGTTTTGCATTTCTTGATTTGTTAGATACTTAGATACAACAGCCTCTGGCAAAACTGTAAAATTCCAATCAAATATATTTATATAGCCCTTCTTACCTCAGGTGATTTATCAGTGCTATAAAGAAACCCAGTCTAAAACTCCAAACAGCAAGCAATGCAGGTGTAGAAGCACGGTGGCTAGGAAAAACTCCCTAGAACGGCCAAAACTAAGGAAGAACACTAGAGAGGAACCAGGCTATGAGGGGTGGCCAGTCCTCTTCTGGCTGTGCCGGGTGGAGATTATAACAGAACATGGCTAAGATGTTCAAATGTTCATAAATGACTAGCATGGTCAAATAATAATAATCACAGTAGTTGTCGAGGGTGCAGCAAGTCAGTACCTCAGGAGTAAATGTCAGTTGGCTTTTCATAGCCGATCAATAAGAGTATCTCTACCGCTCCTGCTGTCTCTAGAGAGTTGAAAACAGCAGGTCTGGGACAGGTAGCACGTCCGGTGAACAGGTCAGGGTTCCATAGCCTCAGGCAGAACAGTTGAAACTGGAGCAGCAGCACGGCCAGGTGGACTGGGGACAGCAAGGAGTCATCATGCCAGGTAGTCCTGAAGCATGGTCCTAGGGCTCAGGTCCTCCGAGAGAGAGAAAGAAAGAAAGAGAGAATTAGAGAGAGCATACTTAATTTCACACAGGACACCGGATAAGACAGGAGAAATACTCCAGATATAACAGACTGACCCTAGCCCCCCGACACCCTAGCCCCCCGACACTGACCCTAGCCCCCCGACCCTACTGCAGCATAAATACTGGAGACAGGAGGGGTCAGGAGACACTGTGGCCCCATCCGATGATACTCCCCGGACAGGGCCAAACAGGCAGGATATAACTACCAAAATATATAACCAAATTACGAAAGCAACAATCAAAGTCTAGAAGGAAAGAAAGGCGTATAGAGATGAGTCTTAATGTCACACCCTGACCATAGAGAGCTTTTTATTCTCTATGTTGGGGTGTGACTAGAGGTGGGTCATCTAGGGGATTATGTTTCTATGTTGGCCAGGTATGGTTCCCAATCAGAGGCAGCTATTTGTCATTGTCTCTGATTGGGGATCATATTTAGGCAGCCATTTGTGCTTGTTGGGATCTTGACTATGGATAGTTGCATGTTAGCACTATTGTTAGCTTAATGTTTTGTTTTGAAATGTATTGTTTTAGGTTTTGCTGTGAGTTTCACTTAGAAATAAAAAGATGTGGAACCCAGATCATGCTGCGCTTTGGTCCAGTAATTATGACGACAGTGACACTTAAGGCCTGCTTTAAAAGCCTCAAGAGTGTGAGCAGCCCTGAGATTGTCAGGAAGGGAGTTCCAAATGTGTGGTGTGTGGGAGCAAAAGAAACAGCCCTCCATTGTGTGTAGCCAGGTCATAGCGTCATGGAGTAGTTTGGCGCGGCTTAAATTTAGGATGTGTGGAGGTTCATGGGGGATAGTAGGTCTGATGGATAGGCAGGTCCGATGCCATTTAAGGTTTGTAGAGGAGGAGGAGAATTTTAAAGTAAATTTTGAGGGACAAGGAGCCAATGGATATCAGCCAGTGAATAAAAGGTAAATGACAACATTTCACAAATTAGCTAAATATTTACATGTCAGTGTCACGACTTCTGCCGAAGTCGTTGCCTCTCCTTGTTCGGGCGGTGCTCCGCATTCGACGTCACCGGTCTTGTCTTCCGACACCTGTTTTCAATCCCATTCATTACCTGTTGTGTATATAACCCTCTGTTTCCCCTCATGTCTTTGTCAGAGATTGTTTTATTGTCAGTGTAGTGTGTTTGTTGTATAGGTGCGCGTCGGGTCCTTTGTACCCATGTTTGTTTGTTATGTACATTTAGTGTTATGGAGCATACTCCGTGGACTTTATTAAAAGACTCCATTTTACACTCCATTTGACTCTCCTGCGCCTGACTTCCCTGCCACCTATTACACCTATGCATGACAGTCAGATTTTTCACCATCTTGTCCCCCATTTAAAACTGGACTCCACATTTTGTGTCATTGGCCTATACATAATAACCAATAATGTCAAAGTAGAATTAGGTTTTTAGAAATGAAAATCTGAAATATCTTGAGGAAATACATATTCAACCCCTTTGTTATTTTGTTATGGCTACAATCCCGATATCGGGATAAGTGTCATCAACAACCGCTGAATAGCATATTGCTACATACAATAAATATTTATATTCATGAAATCACAAGTGCAATATAGGAAAACACAGTTTAGCCTTTTGTTAATCAACCTGTCGTGTCAGATTTTGAAATTATGCTTTACAGCTAAAGCAATCCAAGCGTTTGTGTAAGTTTATCGATCGCACGAAAAAACATTAAGTACACTTAGCATCAGGTAGCTCGGTTACGAAAATCAGAAAAGCAATCAAATTAATCTTTACCTTTGATGATCTTCGGATGTTTTCACTCACAAGACTCCCAGTTACACAACACATGTTCCTTTTGTTCCATAAAGATGATTTTTATATCCAAAATACCGACGTTTGTTTGTCGCGTTATGTTCAGAAATCCACAGGAAAGAGCGGTCACGACAACACAGACGAAAATCGAAATAGTTTCCATAATGTCCACAGAAACACATCAAATGTTTTTTTTATAATCAGTCCTCAGGTTGTTTTTAAAATATATAATCGATAATATATCAACCACAAATGTCTTTCACAGTAGTAGAGGGAAAATCAATACCTATCCAAATTCTGTTGCGCGTGCAAAACTCATGTGACCACTTGACGCGATGTTATCGTTCTGGATCATTTTTCTAAATAAAAGCCTGAAACTATGTCTGAAGACTGTTGACACCTTGAGGAAGCGATAGGAAAAGGAATCTGGTTCATATCCCTTTAAATGGAGCAAAGGGAGGCTATGGAACATGGAGTTTTCAAAATAGAAGCCACTTCCTGTTTTGATTTTCCTCAGGGTTTCGCCTGCAATATCAGTTCTGTTATACTCACAGACAATATTTTGACAGTTTTGGAAACTTTAGAGTGTTTTCTATCCAATAATAATAATAATAATATGCAACTGAGACTGAGGAGATGGCCGTTTACAATGGGCCTCTTTTCATCCAAGCTACTCAATACTGCCCCTGCAGACATAAAAAGTTATGGCAAGCCTAAATAAATTAAGGAGTAAACATCTGCTTAACAAATCAAATAATAGGTTGCATGGTCTCACTCTGTGTGAAATAATACTTTCTGAATGACTGCCTCATCTCTGTACCCCACACATACAATTATCTGTAAGTTCCTTTAGTCAAGCAGTGAACTTCAAACAAAGATGTTAGAACACAGGGAGGTTTTGCAATGCCTCGCACAAAGAAGTAGATGGTGTAAATGGGTAAAGATAAACAAAAGCAGACACTGAATATCCCTTTGATCATGATGAAGTTATTAATTACACTTGGATGGTGTATCAATACACCCAGTCACTACAAAGATACAGGCGTCCAGTTGCCGGAGTGGAAGGAAACTTCTCAGGGATTACACCGTGTGTCCAATGGTGACTTGAACCTTTTTGGGATAGGGGGCAGCATTTTCACTTTTGGATGAATAGCGTGCCCAGAGTGAACTGCCTCCTACTCTGTCCCAGATGCTAATATATGCATATTATTAGTATTGGATAGAAAACACTCTGAAGTTTCTAAAACTAATTGAATGATGTCTGTGAGTATAACAGAACTCATATGGCAGGCGAAAACCTGAGAAAAATCCAACCAGGAAGTGGGACATCTGAGGTTTGTAGTTTTTCAAAGCTTGGCCTACCGAATACACATTGAGATATGGATAAAGTTGCACTTCCTACGGCTTCCACTAGATGTCAACCGTCTTTAGAGACTTGAATGAGGATTCTACTATAAAGGAGGGGCTCATGAGACCTCTTTGAGTCAGTGGTCTGGCAGAGTGCCTTGGTCTCATGACGCGCGCCCCCGACAGAGTTACCTCTCGACAGAGTTACCTCTCGTTCCAGTGCTTTTCTGAAGACAAAGGAATTCTCCGGTTGGAACAGTATTGATGTTTTATGTTAAAAACATCCTAAAGATTGATTCCATACATCATTTGACATGTTTCTAAAGGACTGTAACGGAACCTTTCGAGTTTTTGTCTGGATGAAGTGCCTGCGCCTCATGAAGATGGATTACTGGGCTTAACACGCTAACAACAAGTGGCTATTTGGACATATATTACGAACTTTATGGAACTTTATGGAACAAATCAGTCATTTATTGTCAACCTGGGATTCCTGACGGTGCCTTCTGATGAAGATCATCAAAGGTAAGTGAATATTTATGGTGTTGTTTCTAACTTTGTTGACTCCAAAATGGCGGTTGAATTAAGGAGAAGTCTATCTTTAATTCTGTGAATAACACTTGTATCTTTTATCAATGTTTATTATGAGTATTTCTGCAAAATCACTGGATGTTTTGAAATCAACACATTACTGCACGTAAGGCGCCAATGTAAACTGAGATTTTTGGATATAAATATGCACATTATCGGGCAAAACATACTTGTATTGTGTAACATGATGTCCTATGAGTGTCATCTGATGAAGATCATCAAAGGTTAGTGATTAATTTGATCTATATTTCTGCTTTTGTGACTCCTATCTTTGGCTGGAAAAATGGCTGTATTTTTTTGACTTGGGTATGACCTAACATAATCATATGTGGTGTGCTAGAAAGGTTAACACAGTTAAAGTCACCCTTCAAATCAAATGTATTTATAAAGCCCTTCTTACATCAGCTGATGTCACAAAGTGATGTACAGAAACCCAGCCTAAAACCCCAAACGGCAAGCAATGCAGATGTAGAATGAGCTGATTCGGCTATAGGTGTATAAAATCGAGCACACAGCCATTCAATCTCCATAGAAAAGTTCTCTCACGTCACCCCGCTCCTCCGCTCTCTCCACTGGCTTCCAGTTGAAGCTCGCATCCGCTACAAGACCATGGTGCTTGCCTACGGAGCTGTGAGGGGAACGGCACCGCAGTACCTCCAGGCTCTGATCAGGCCCTACACCCAAACAAGGGCACTGCGTTCATCCACCTCTGGCCTGCTCGCCTCCCTACCACTGAGGAAGTACAGTTCCCGCTCAGCCCAGTCAAAACTGTTCGCTGCTCTGGCCCCCCAATGGTGGAACAAACTCCCTCACGACGCCAGGACAACGGAGTCAATCACCACCTTCCGGAGACACCTGAAACCCCACCTCTTTAAGGAATACCTAGGATAGGATAAAGTAATCCTTCTCACCCCCCTTAAATGATTTAGATGCACTATTGTAAAGTGGCTGTTCCACTGGATGTCAGAAGGTGAATTCACCAATTTGTAAGTCGCTCTGGATAAGAGCGTCTGCTAAATGACTTAAATGTAAAATGTAAATGTAAATGTAAAAACATGGGCAGTAGAATTGTTTTACTGAAGAGCATAGTAACTTTCAACGTGTCACCGTCATAGGATAACACCTTTCCAACAAGTCAGTTCGTCAAATTTCAGCCAATTTCAGCCTCTGGAAGCAACGTCAGCACAATAACTGTTCGTTGGGAGCTTCATGAAATGAGTTTCCATGGCCAAGCAGCTGCACACAAGCGTAGGATCACCATGCACAATGCCAAGCGTTGGCTGGAGTAGTGTAAAGCTCACCTCCATTGGACTCTGGCAGTGCGACGGACAAATCTTGGTTTGGCGGATGCCTGGAGAATGCTACCGGCCAACTGTAAGGTTTGGTGGAGGAGGAATAATGGTCTAGGGCTGTGTTTTATGGTTTGGGCTAAGCCCCTTAGTTCCAGTGAAGGGGAATCGTAACGCTACAGCTTACAATGACATTATAGATGATCTTGTGCTCAACCGTCCCGTGGAAGGGACTCCGATCCAGAACAAGTTTAATCTCTTAACCTCTCTGCGCACCGAACCCGTTAGCGGGATTAAATTCGACAACATACGGTGATCGCTACATAAATAGTCATATTAAACACATGGTTCGAAAGCCTAGAATCTTGCTAATCCAACTGTGTTGTCAGATTAAAAACATGATTTATTGCGAAAGAATACACTGTGATTATCTGAGCACAGACCCCCATATCAAACTACTTATTCAGCCAGCACTTGCAGAACAAAATCACAGATTGCATTGACACAAATCGTTTACCTTTGAAGGTAAATCTTGCTCTGGTTGCAATCTCAAGGCTCACTGTTACACAATGAATGGTCTTTTGTTCGGTTAAATCAATTTTTTATAGCCTAACACAACCAAACATGATGGGTCATTTTGCGGGACGTATTGACCCGGACAAACTGATTGGAAGACAACAAGTGATGAGCCCATTGTGCACCAATCATATGACCACTGTCTCGTTGATTGACTGTCTTTTAACCCAATGACCACTGATCGTCTTGAAATCTAGCTGTGTAGATAGCCATTGAGCAGAGGTAAATGGCAATATGCCATGATTCTTTGTTGTAAGACAAACCTTTCCATTGAACGCTGGCGTAAGGACCGTTCTTTCGCCATTGCCAATTCAACCATGAAGGAGCAAAGCTTATTACACACTGCAGTATTTCGGTGACTTGCATCTTCAGCTGTTTATTTATCCAACATCATGGCGAATAAGTCAAGGAAAGCTAATACTAAGACTAGATATACGAATGTAGAAACAATTTTAGAGGAAATTCATTGTGAAATTGAGACAGATCTGCTTTTTGAAGACTCCATTTTGAAGACTCTGAAACTGAGGCATATTTTTTGAACGGAGAGGACATTGTTTTGGACTGGTAAGTTGTTCCCATGCTAATGCCGCTGTTTGAAATGAATATAAAATATTATTTGTGATTGTTTTCACATTTTCTTTGCAATATATAAAGATGTAATGAAATGGGTAAAGTACACGTTAGCTAGTCATTGTGAGTGAGGGTCTGTTTGTTTGTATGAGAACGACCATAGCCTATGTCTGTGTGTATGTATATATATTTACAGTATATATATATATAAAATGGTATTGTGTAGAATGAGAATGCGCCTCCTCTTCCTGTCTGTCTTCAAAGGCCTCTACATTTGGATTCATCTGGAGGAATGTTTCCCCCAAAACCTTCAAGAAGCTGCTCTCCTCCTGACCATAATGCCCATTGATCTGCCTCACAGGATACCTTCAAGAAGCTGCTCTCCTCCTGACCATAATGCCCATTGATCTGCCTCACAGGATACCTTCAAGAAGCTGCTCTCCTCCTGACCATAATGCCCATTGATCTGCCTCACAGGATACCTTCAAGAAGCTGCTCTCCTCCTGACCATAATGCCCATTGATCTGCCTCACAGGATACCTTCAAGAAGCTGCTCTCCTCCTGACCATAATGCCCATTGATCTGCCTCACAGGATACCTTCAAGAAGCTGCTCTCCTCCTGACCATAATGCCCATTGATCTGCCTCACAGGATACCTTCAAGAAGCTGCTCTCCTCCTGACCATAATGCCCATTGATCTGCCTCACAGGATACCTTCAAGAAGCTGCTCTCCTCCTGACCATAATGCCCATTGATCTGCCTCACAGGATACCTTCAAGAAGCTGCTCTCCTCCTGACCATAATGCCCATTGATCTGCCTCACATGATACTCTAAAGATACTGAGATATGGAAAAACTTATCCTAATATAAAACAGGGAGACAGTCCATGATCTTCAAATCAGTAAAATAACATTCAATGAGTCTATGTTTAATCACAAGATAGATTCACACTTAGCTTACTTACAAAGCAAGCACTATGCACCGCACCGTGTCCTCATGTACCACATGGATATAGGGAAAATGTACCTATCCTGTTCAGCTGCCGGATGGTAGGGTCAGCGATGAGGCAAACCCTCATAGTTATCAGCCTGCTTCTCTCGGTTTGACTCCAGCATTATTCCGTCTCCTGAATGATTGAAATGTGACATGTGCAAACGTTATAAAAATTACAATAATGACACTCAGCATAATCGACGCCGCCCAGAGTCGCGCACCCCGCGGTAACGTTGGCTGTTGCAATCATTAGCTAGCTAATGTTACTAGGTAGTTGTGCCGGTTAATGTTGACTTTTGCCTAACCTAGCAGAATGAATCCTACCTTTGAACCACCCGATCCTCCTGGGATGGTTGTAAAGGTGGTTGCACTTGGCTGGAACAACGTAAAAAGCGGTCGCTCATGTTTTCAAGGTTCGACATGACTTAGTCGTTTGTTGGTGATGATGAATGAGAAGTTTTTCATATTGTGATTGGCCAACATTTGCATATAGTTTACATAGTGTTATTTGTCGTGTATCTTTTTGACACGCAAAAGACCCAAACGGCGTTCTATAGCTGGAGGTGTAAGAAACAGAAGGGGACATATTTGCATATGTTATGATCTTGTGAATGCTGGCTACATTCTCTTTTTGTTTGCTTGGAAATGTTGATACTGGAGGCTGTTATAATAAGAAACTGTGTAGCCATAGCATTGATAGCAGTTAAGAAATGCTTTGCCATAAACTTGGAAGGTTGATTATCCTCCCACAATGCCCGAAATGTCAAATAATGTATCACTAGATTTGATTTACTACTAGATTAAGGGTATACTGTTAAACTTTGATAAGGTCTGGGTGCCTTATGGAATACTGTATGACAAAATGGGCCTGTGTATAAAACATTAGATTTTTTTTTATCACGCATATATATGTATATTTTTTATGCACACGAGACACCTATGTGATTTGCACCTGTTTTAGTGGACTAATCCATTGAGGAGGCCGCGGGGATCCCCCGGTCCAGGAATATGGGGATTGTGGATCAGACGCACAAGGCATGTCTCTCTCCAGAATGAGCTCTCTCCCGCCATTTCATGGGTATTCATTGTTTCATAACTTCATTGTGCGCATTGTTTACTATGTCTATCAATACCCCATGACAAATATCACCAGTAATAGCCTACATTTACCGTTCATTCCCATCATTTCTAATCTGCAATGTTTATTTGGTTAGGTCATTTCTGATAATTCATTGAATGTATTATTATTACAGTTATTTTCTGTTCTCAATGTTGGAGTGGACATGTGTTTTGCAGAACTCACAACCTCGTGAGAAACACCTAATGGTTTATTTCATTCCATTTACATGTTTTGTCAATAAAAAAATAAAACATGTTTATACTCTGCTCTCAATGTTCAGTGAGGCACCTGTTAACCCATATAGAAGTACGACTAGTCTCCCTGTCCTTTGTGCAAATGTAGGCCTATAAATGTGCCCATTTGGGGATGTCTGATAGTATTTCCGATTGCCTTAACTCACCACCATTAATGAACTGTGGAGCTTCTCAAAGTAATTTTTCTTCACCTCAAACAGCAAGGAAACAAAGTATGTTTCAAGAAACAATTGAGAATAACAATAGTTCCTCAAAGTATTTGAACAATACTTCCATATCTCTACCTTTCGATAACCACTCAGCAAGAAGGGAAAAATGTAATGATCTGATCCAATGGAAACATCATAGAATACTTGACACAGTTGATAGTTGATACAATGTTTAGAGTTAGTTGCAGACAGGTCATGCGTAGCCAATGTGATTTAATCAGGATATTGTTTTTATGTGTTGGCTTTATGTAGGCTATGTTTACATAGTTGGCAATTGCAATAAACGTTACTTTTAGATTTGTATCTTTTTCATTTAGATTAAGATTGTAGATAAACCACAGACAATGATTTTGAGATACAAAGACTATTATATATTAAAATAAAATGTTCCACAATAATGTGCACATGAAAATTATTACTGGTAAGCAGATTGGTGTATATATGGAAAAATATATATTTTTAAATGTATACAAATCCATTAGATCGAAAGAAAAGACAACTCAATGGTTGACTAAGATTTTTTGGGGTCGGGTAAAGTGAAATTTAGGGAGGACCCCCTGCCAGGTGTTGTCCCCCCCCTTCCTCTCCACTTCTAAAACAAAAGTTGCACTATTGGCGACAGGTATGAAGAAATGAGGCGCCATTTAACCTTGCAACAGTTTTGGCAGATTTTTACCTTTATATTTGTTGACTTCTGATATAAAGCAGTTTCCCTGGTGTGTAAGATCATGTAACTAACATTTCATATCAATGATTTTATGTGGATTACACTTTCTAATAACTGCCCTTCGAATCTGCTGGAGGTTAAGTCCATATATGAGAGGGTTAAAGACAGGTGGAATAACAAGGAATTGTACGGCCATTGCATTACGCATATTTAGCGTAATATTTACATTTCTATTCCATCCTTGCAGATTGTCAAACAGGGTCACTGTGATGAAAATAAATATTGTTATTATATGTGGCACACACGTCTGTGTGAACTTAATCCTTCCCTTAGCTGACTTTACACAATTTC
This sequence comes from Oncorhynchus masou masou, assembly GCF_036934945.1. Classification (NCBI taxonomy): domain Eukaryota; kingdom Metazoa; phylum Chordata; class Actinopteri; order Salmoniformes; family Salmonidae; genus Oncorhynchus; species Oncorhynchus masou. The sequence goes on from NC_088224.1 coordinate 63,640,724, forward strand.
TTACAATCTGACAGTAAGAAAATACAATGAAAAGTATTGGTAAAACATGAACCATAATTACAAATTTGTTCAAAATTTGATTGATGGGAATGGGTAAACATGCATGTTTCAGTATAGACGGAATGTCACAGAAGATCTTGTCAATGCGAGATCCACACAAAGGAACTCTGACGGTTAAACTAACTACTATGAGTCCTATAATTAAAGGATAACACCAAGAAAATAAGAGTAACTTTCTAACAGTTAAAGATGTCACAATGGTATGATATAGTAGTGGTCTGCATATTGCCACATACCTGTCGTATGACATCACTGTTAGAGTAGACATTTCACACATGACAGATGTGTATATTACAAAGGTTTGAGTCAAACATCCACCATAAGATATCACCTGAACATCTGACTGAAGGTCCAGTAAGAACTTGGGGTAGAAACCAGCAGTTCCGTACAATCCATTGACACATAGACTACACAGAAAGATATACATGGGCTCATGGAGACCTTTCTGCTGAATGATTGTTATGATCAGAGTCAGATTCACAGTGATGATGAGAAGGTATGTGATAAGAGACAAGGTAAAATAGACCGATTTGTTGTTAAATGTCTCTTGTAAGCCAAAGAGATAAAATAACTTGACTTGGGTTGAGTTCTCCATAGATTTTGTTAATTTTCTTCCTCTGGTCAATGCAGCAATTCTTAGTCCTTAAATGGCTTGAGTGTGTATGGATGTGATGAATTCAAGAGTGAATCATTTGATTATGTTTAGGCTCAGACTAAACACAATAGTTTTAACAAAACAAATTCACATCCTCCCTCAAACTCTTATAAAAAAAAGATCCCGATAATATCTGTACATTATCAGACTTCGGAGGTGTGAAAGAAATGAAAAAACTTGTGTCCATGAAATGCCTTCTTGTTTGACAGAGGAGACTGCTCCGATATCTTGTCCTGGTAGCCTCTAAATATACCATAGTGTATGCTCACATGGGATTGTAGTTTCAGTGTCAACATGTAACTACTCCATAGAGATGGATCTATATTGAGTTTATGACAAGAAACGAATTGGATTATATTTACTTTATTTATGTTTTAACCCAGCAAATAGGGGATGTCCTAAGGACATTCGGCAAAGTTCCCATTAGGTCCCTTTAAGGAAGCGTTTCCCAAACTGTCCTGGGGACCCCAAGTGTTGCACATGCTTTTTCTTGCCCAAGTACTACATAGCTGATTCAAATAATCAAATCTTAATGATTAGTTAATTATTTGAATCAGCTGTGTAGTGCTAAGGCAAAAACCAAAATGTGCACCCCTTTTGGCTCCCCAGGTCAAAGTTTGGGAAATGTTGCTTTTGGGGTTTCAACGAGACGTCATCCCACTGATGACTTTGTTCAATAGTCAGAACATTGTAGGAACATTAAAACATGACATTTATCTCGGGACCATAAGAGGGCGTTCAGAACAAATACCGGTTTGGTCACAGCGTGTCACGTCTAATCAAGGTGGGTGGAATCAGGCGCAGAGAGCAGATAGCGATATGAAAGTTTTATTCTCCGGTGAACAAGAAACACGGTCAACCCAATACACACAGGGTGAATAATCCAACACAGGATAAAAGACGAACCGGAGAATAAGAACACAAGATACACCAACAGACATAGATGACAAATAAACAATCCCGCACAAAACAAGGGCGGGACAACCTACATTATATACAGACACTAATAAACTAAACAACACACAGGTGAAACCAATCAGAGAAAACCAACAGATACACGAAAAGGGATCGGTAGTGGCTAGTAGGACGGTGACGACGACCACCGAGCACCGCCTGAACGGGCATGAGAGCCAACCTCGGCGGAAGTCGTGACACAGTATAACGTTATTTTAAGGTATACTGATTTTATTTATTTTAAGATTTTACTGAGTTACAGTTCCTATACGGAAGTCAGTCAATTGAAATACATAAATTAGGCCATAATCTATGGATTTCACATGACTGGGAATAGACCCTTCAAAAAAAGGTAAGGGTGTGGATCAGAAATCCAGTCAGTATCTGGTGATCACCATTTGCCTCATACAGCGCAACACATCTCATTGGCATAGAGTTGATCATGCTGTTGATTGTGGAATGTTGTCCCACTCCTCTCCAATTGCCGTGCGAAGTTGCTGGATGTTGGCAGGAACTGGAACACCCTGTTGTACATGTCGATCCAGATTATCCGAAACACGCTCAATGGGTGACATGTCTGGTGAGTATGCAGACCATGGAAGAACTGGGACATTTTCAGCTTCCAGAAATTGTGTAAAGATCCTTGCGACATGGGGCTGTGTATCATCATGCTAAAACTTGAGGTGATGGCAGCTGAGGAGCGGTACGACAATGGGCCTCAGTATCTCGTCATGGTGTGTCTGTACATTCAAATTGCAATCGACAAAATGCAATTGTGTTCTTTTTCCATAGCTTATGCTTGCCTATACCATAACCCCAACACCCTGTTCACAACGTTGACATCAGTAAACCCACTCGCCCACACCACACCATAAACGTAGTCTGCAGATGTGAGGTCGGTTGAATTTACATCAAAATTCTCTAAAACAATGTTGGAGGCTGCTTATGGTAGATAAATTAACATTCAATTATTTGGCAACAGCTCTGGTGGACATTCCTGCAGTCAGCATGCCAAATGCACCCTCCCTCAAAACTTGAGCGATCTGTGGTATTTTGTTGTGTGACAAAACTGTACATTTTAGAGTGGCATTTTATTGTCCCCAGCACAAGATGCACATGTATAATTATCATGCTGTTTAATCAGCTTCTTGATATGCCACACCTGTCAGGTGGATGGATTATCTTGGCAAATGAGAAATGCACACTAACAGAGGGATGTAACCAAATTTGTGGACCAAATTTGAGAAAATCTACTTTTTGTGGGTATGGAACATTTCCGGGATCTTTCATTTCCTCTCGTGAAACATGGGACCAATGATTTACAATATTTTACAATCATTTACATGTTGCTTCATTGTATTTTGATGTCCATTAGGGATCATTACGAAAAGGTTCTTATTTGTGTCGGACATTGTCCATGAGACATTCAATGTCAAGGGGATGTCACATGATGGTAGTTTTTAGGCCGTTCTCAAGACTTCCCTTTACTAGTCTTCAGGACCTCACGAGATGGTCCCAAGGGAACGTTCTTTGGGGAACCTTTGTCTAGTTCCCTGTAAGTTACTAGGATATTACCGAGTACCATATGTCATGACGTGGCCCTCTTTTGGTACAGCGAGCACCATCCCCCTCTCTCTGCACCAGCCCCCTCTCTCTCTGACCACCTCTCATACTTTCCCCTGCACCCAGGCTCTGTTAGGCAGGTCATAAATTCCTAGAGGAGTTCTCTCCTCATGGCTAGAGGAGGGAGTGAGGTTCACAGGAGAACAAAGGAACCTCTTCCACATCACAGAACATGAGAATTGAACAATGTCCATGTATTGGAGAAGTTGTACACGGTCAGGGAAGAACCCAGCAACAAACTGGTCCATTGTGTACAATTTTGTGAAACTCATGAGAGACAATAGAGCCACATTACCATAACTCTCTTTATACAAGAGTCTCAGTTGTGAGGCTTGCATCTAATTGTTGTATAAAATTAATGAGTAAAGATGAAACTATTTAACTTCTGATTTTAACTTCTTATGGCTGGGGTGCAGTTTTGAGTAGCTTGGATGAATCAGGTGCCCAGAGTAAACTGCTCAGGCCCAGAAGCTAAGGTATGCATATTATTAGTATATTTGGAAGGAAAACACTCTGAAGATTCTAAAACTGTTTGAATGATGTCTGTGAGTATAACAGAACTCATATGGCAGGCAAAACCTGAGAAAAAAATCCAACCAGGAAGTGGGAAATCTGAGGTTTGTAGGTTTTCAAGTCTTGCCTATCCAATATACAGTGTAAAGTTTGGTCCGATTTCACTTCCTAAGGCTTCCACTAGATGTCAACAGTCTTTAGAACCTTGTTTCAGACTTCTACTGTGAATGGGTAGAGAATAAGAGCTCTTTGAGTCAGGTGTCTGGCAGAATGTCATGAGCTCAGTCAGGCGCGTGCCCGTGAGAGTTAGCTGCATTCCTTTTCCTTTCTAAAGACAAAGGAATTGTCCGGTTGGAATATTATTGAAGACGTATGTTAAAAACATCCTAAAGATTGATTCTATACATCGGTTGATATGTTTCTATAAACTGTAATATAACTCTTTTGACTTTTTGTCTGGACTAAGTGCCTGCGCCTCTTGAATTTGGATTTGTGACCTAAACACGCAAACAAAAAGGAGGTATTTGGACATAAATTATGAACTTCATCGAACAAAACAAACATTTATTGTGGAACTGGGATTCCTGGGGGTGCATTCTGATGAAGTTCATCAAAGGTAAGTAAATATTTATAATGCTATTTCTGACTTCTGTTGACTCCACAACATGGCGGGAATCTGTATGGCTTGTTTTGGTGCTTGAGCACTGTCCTCAGATTACTGCATGGTGTTCTTTTTCCGTAAAGCTTTTTTGAAATCTGACACAGCGGTTGCATTGACCTCTCTGGGATATGTGGGACGCTACCCACCTGGCCAAAAGTCAGGGAAAATGCAGAGCGTCAAATTCAAAAAAATTACTATAAAAATCAAACTTTCATTAAATCACACATGCAAGATAACAAATTAAAGCTACACTTGTTGTGAATCCAGCCAACATGTAAGATTTCAAAAAGGCTTTTCGGTGAAAGCAAACGATGCTATTATCTGAGGATAGCACCGCCGTAAAAAAAAAGAAACCATATTTTAACCCTGCAGGCGTGACAAAAAACGCAGAAATAAAAATATAATTCATGCCTTACCTTTGACGAGCTTCTTTTGTTGGCACTCCAATATGTCCCATAAACATCACAAAGGGTCCTTTTGTTTGATTAATTCCGTCGATATATATCCAAAATGTCCATTTATTTGGCACGTTTGATCCAGAAAAACACCAGTTCCAACTTGCGCAACGTGACTACAAAATATTTCAAAAGTTACCTCTAAACCTTGACAAAACATTTCAAACTACTTTTGTAATACAACTTTAGGTATTTTTGTAACGTAAATAATCAATAAAATTGAAAATTTGATGATCTGTGTTCAATACATGAGGAAAACAATCTACTAATGATATGCATATCTTATCTTCTGGGGATGAGTAGCAGGCAGTTGAATTTGGGCACTTCATCCGGACGTGAATATACGGCCCCCTGTCACCAAGAAGTTAATAAATAAATGATTGAGACAATTGATGTATGGAGGATTCATATTGAAGACTGGGTTTGTGCAGATAACCAACAATTTACAACGTTTGGAATGAGACAAACGTGAGGTAAAGAATAATTAATTAATTAGAACACAAATTGATCAGATATTAAAATATGTGAAAGTTATATTAGGAAAATTATCACTTTGAAATCAAAGTATTTTCCTTGGTGCCCCGACTTCCTAGTTAATTACATTTACCCGATTAGTTAATCACATAATAATAATTACAGAGAATTGATTTGATAAACTAACAGTCCTCAGTTTAATGATGTCAACGACACGATACATATCAGGACCATGTCAGGTACTCAGTACTTCATTTGAGTAATCTTCAGTATGTTGCATGATGGTCCCAATGGAACTTTCTCTGGGGGTGTCACGACTTCTGCCGAAGTCGTTGCCTCTCCTTGTTCAGGCGGTGCTCGGCGTTCGACGTCACCGGTCTTCTAGCCATCATTGATCCATTTTTAATTTTCCATTGGTTTTGTCTTGTCTTCGCACACACCTGTTTTCAATCCCATTCATTTCCTGTTGTGAATTTAACCCTCGGTTTCCCCTCATGTCTTTGTCAGAGATTGTTTATTGTCAGTGTAGTGTTTTGGTTGTATAGGTGCGCGACGGGTCTTCGTACCCATATTTGTTTATGTTCTTTTTCCTGTTTAGTGTTATGGAGCATGTTACTAGGGCATTATTAAAAGACTCCATTTTACACTCCGTTTGACTCTCCTGCGCCTGACTTCCCTGCCACCTATACACATATGCCTGACAGGGGGACCTTTGTCTATTTCTTGCTAAGTTACTAGGATGTCACTGAGGATCATATCAGGACTTTCTGAGGACGTTCTCAGGACTTTAATTTTAATAGTCATTGGGACATTGCGTGATGGTCCCAAGGGAACATCCCTGCAAACAAAAATAATTTGTTAGGACATTCCTGGAAGGTCACGAAATGGTGTTCTAAAGTAGTCAGGACATTGTGACATGGTCCCGTGGAGTTTTTTTTCTAGTTCCCGGTTTGTTCCATGAACATCCTGAGAACATTTTTAGGACGTTCTTGGGAAGTTGTGGGAAATCTTGGGAAGTTGTGTCATTGACATGATGGTCCCAGATGGCCAAAACCATTATAAGTAAAATAATTCAATGGTATGGGGGTGTTAAGGTAAGTTGTACGCTGTTCAGCTAAAAGTGTGCACATTTTTGATCAATAACAATATGATTACATTTGACATGATTACTTAGTACTGACTTTTCATTATGACCCCACCTAGGATTTGAATGAACTATCTCTGAATTTGGGGTGTACTGATCTTTCTGCTGTGCCACAAAGTCTAGAGAATTTCAGAAGTCCCCCCTCTGCACATTCATTACCTATAATACATCTCCAATCAGCATAAGAGTGCCATCTGCTCTGCCATTTTAGTTATCAGTTAATCTGAATATTCTATTATTATTGATTTATTATTGATTTATTGACTTATTTCAGCTATTTCAGTTTGGGTCTTCTGTATAGTTGTCTAATGTTGGTGGTTTATATCATTCGGTTATAATCGTACTCCTGAATCACTATTATAGTATAATAGTTTTTCCTGAGTGTATTTTTAACAGCGCTGAGATTTACTTTGAAGTGCGACGTGTAGGAATACATGTGAAATCAGTCATTGACATAGACACGGTGGTATGGCAGGAATATTGGAAAGCTATGAATGGTTGTGAGTTCAAATCCCATATGAGGACATGTTTCTAATAATTACTGTATAAATGAACATGCACAATGTAATCATGTACAGTATGTCAAATACCTCAGTTGAAAACATTATATGGTAAAAGTACTGGTGGGTGTCCTTAACATTGTCAAAAGACAAAGAGCTGTGAATGGATCAGTGGTTCATAAATCAGGGACTTGATTTGATTGGCAACAGTAGCAAGGGGTGATGTGTAATGAAACTAGGGTATGCACTCACTGGCTATAATTTCTTTTTTGGGGGGTGAGAACGTTTTTTGCTACCATGAAGTGAAGTCGCCGGGAAAAAATGGGAACTAGACAAAAGATCCAGAGGACCATGACACAATGTTCCAAGAATGTCCTAAAAATGCAGTGGCGAACCATGACTATTGAACCTAGTCCTTCAGAGTGAACAAAGATCTAGCCTACATTGTATCAAACCCCAAAATGTAGAAAAATAACAGAAAACATAGCATCACTAAATGCGCTGAAATCTGAAGGGGATGGTCAGCAGAGATAGGTGGGATGGGATGAGGGAAACCGAGGGTTGGAATCTAGAACTGAAGATAAGTGAGAGTGAAGTTGCTGAGTGAGGGGTAAAATTACAGTAAAAAAAAACAACTACAAACACCCCCCCAAAAAGGAAGGTTGTTACATCCAATGCCTGTACTGGTTGCTGTGGATCGATCTGGATGGACATATCTGCTAGATGACTAAAGTGTAATGTAAATGTTGAGAAGCTTCACTGCAAGTGGATTGTACGTTTAAAAGTCAATAAAAATAAAATACAAAATTGCAACGTCATGCACCTTGAAGTTGATAACAATTGCTGCTGCTGTAGCTGTTGTCGCCATTGTCACACTATTAAAACACATGCTAGCTACTAGCGTGGGAAGACTACTGCTTGCTATTGCCACTGATTCTTTGCTCTTGCGCACTCAATAGTGACGTACCTAGATAAGTCACTTACTTTTTTATATGGTTCCACCCATTACAGGTCAAAATGTGGTTGGTTCATTCCACTCTCAAACAAAATTCTGTTCTCATACCGTTGAGTGGCAGGGAAAGGGGATACCGAGTCAGTTGCACAACTGAACGCATTCAACCAAATTGTGTCTTCCGCATTTAACCCAACCCCTCTGAATTTACGTCATAAAAATGATTGAAAAGATGAATTACAAATTAAAACGTCATCTAAAAAGTAATCAGGGAAGCCTCCAGAATAAACTGGGAACTACACCAAACCTCCAGGGGACCACTTTAGGTGACCATTTTGTGACGTTCCAGGGACGTCCTAACGACAAATGTTTATTTGCAAGGAACCAATACAAACATCTGCCAGCACAATATAATTTTTCACCCCAAATCTGAATACTGTATAAAACCAGAATGGTTCTAAAACAGAGCCTTGGGGAACACCCTATTTAATCTGTGAATTATAAAGATCAGATACCTAATATTACATCAAACATTTGCAGTGACAAAACTATGCTGAAATTCCACATTTTTGAATAGTCAATTATAGCAACAAAACACAATTCAATATTAGAAAAATAAACAATCATGTTACGTTTTAGGGTGAAGTGAAGGCCTAGTACCTTTTTACAAACCTGCCTGGTTTTATTGATCCTAAAGCTATACATAATAGGATTGAAAAGTGGTGGACATATTGGAAAATAAACAAATAAAAGTGTGAAGTATAGGTGGACTATATGCAGTATAATGTCTGCCTTGTAGAATCAAAAATAAACAGTCAAAGGAGAAGTTCAGCAAAGAGGCTATATGTGGTGTGCAAGTGTTAAAAGCTTTTGGTTTTGTCTCTTTTGAAGACTAAACATATTTTTTGAATTCTTACATGTTAGGAAATATATCACAAGCCAAAGAAAGTACAGTTACAACAAGACCACATGTTGTATTTTTGTGTAATATTTGAAACATTAAAGATTTTGACCACCAAGTGGTTGTCACAATACACTCTGTTTATAACATTGTCACAAAATTGCAGTCACAAACTCAGGGAGATAGGGATGACATCTATGAAAAAATGATACAACCAGGACAGCCAAATTAAGCCACTAATTATTTTAGGTTTCACAATATTGTTATACAGTAGAGTGGTGGTTCCCAAACCTTTTCACTCGGGCTTCCCTTCATCATTGGGGAACATGTCTTATGCATGTTCAATGCATGTTATGCATGTTCAATGGGCTAAAAAACCTAGCTCAAAAATGTTAGCTGACATGAGCTAGTTGATCTGGATATTTAAATACCTCTCTAAGGTCTGAAATGACTGAAATGACAAGAGGAAAACAACTACCCAATTTCAAAATTGCACCTTGTGCATTCTACTATTACAACTTTGGAGAGCAAGTTGAACACCTGTCTGAGTTTCTTAAAATATTACTGAATACATTCAAAGGCAAAATAACACATTTATTACATGTAAAGTACACTAAACACAACATTTAGACAGTTCATTTCAGTTGTTGATGTGTTCAGAGAGTCCTTGGTTAAAGCCCAGGTTGTGGCAAGGTGAGGGACGGAAGCAACACTGTTACACATGGCCAGAGTAACATTCCTAAATAAAAATAGTAATTTGGTATGATAGTTTGATTTGATTTGATTAGTACAGCACATCATAAGAATACACATCCTTAATGTTATTGAACAGGCTGTGTTAGTGGCCTATGATCCTGTTTAAAAAATGTATGTGTGGGGACCCTCTAGCCTTGCACTCTACACTGTAGAAGAGGTACAGTCCATTCAGAAAGTATTCAGACCCCTTGACTTTTTCGACATTTGGTTAAGTCTTATTCTAAAATGGAATTAATTGTCCCCCCCCCTCGTCAATCTACACACAATACCCCATCATGACAAAGCAAAAACAGGTTTTTAAAAATGTTAGCAAATGTATAATTGTTTTTTTTACATACATATTCAGACCCTTTACAGAGTACTTACAGAGTCCCCTTTGGCAGCGATTACAGCCTTGAGTCTTCTTGGGTATGACACTACAAGCTTGGCACACCGGTATTTGGGGAGTTTCTCCCATTCTCTGCAGATCCTCTCAAGCTGTGTCAGGTCTGGATGGGGAGCATCGCTAAACAGCTATTTTCAGGTCTCTCCGGAGATGTTGGATCAGATTCAAGTCCGGGCTCTGGCTGGGCCACTCAAGGACATTCAGAGACTTGTCCCAAAGCCATTCCTGCGTTGTCTTGTCTGTGTGCATAGGGTCATTGTTCTGTTGGAAGTTGAACCTCCACCCCAGTCTGAGGTCCTAAGCCCCCTGAGAAGGTTTTCATCAAGGATCTCTCTATACTTTGCTCCATTCATCTTTCCCTCGATCCTGACTAGTCTTCCAGTCCCTGCTGCTCAAAAACATCCACACAGCATGATGCTACCAGCACCGTGTTTTGCCGTAGGGATGGTGCCAGGTTTCCTCCAGACGTGACACCTGGCAGTCAGGCCAAAGAGTTCAATATTGGTTTCATCATACCAAAGAGTCTTGATTCTCATTGTCTTAGAGTTCTTTTGGTGCCTTTTGGTGAACTCCAAGCGGGCTTTCATGTGCCTTTTACTGGGGAGTGGCTTCCGTCTGGCCATTCTACCATAAAGGCCTGATTAGTGGAGTGCTGCAGAGATGGTTGTCCTTCTGAAAGGTTCTTCCATCTCCACGGAAGAACTCTGGAGCTCTGTCAGAATGACCATTGGGTTCTTGGTCACCTCCCTGACCAAGGCCCTTCTACCTTGATTGCTCAGTTTGGCCGTGCGACCAGCTCTAGGAAGAGTCGTATTGGTTCCAAAATTATTTCATTTAAGAATGATGGAGGCCACTGTGTTCTTGGGACCTTCAATGCTGCAGAATTTGTTTGGTACCCTTCCCCATATCTGTGCCTCGACACAATCCTGTCTCTGAGCTCCATGGACAATTCCTTCCACCTCATGGCTTTGTTTTTGCTCTGACATGCATTGTCAACTGTGGGACCTTGTACAGTATAGACAGATGTGTGCCTTTCCAATTCACGTCCAATCAAATGAATATACCACAGTTGGACTCCAATCAAGTTGTAGAAACATCTCGAGGATGATCAATGGAAACAGGATGTACCTGAGCTAAATGTCGAGTCTCATAGCAAAAGGTCTGAATACTTCTGTAAATAAGGTATTCCTATGAAAACCTGTTTTTGCTTTGTTATTATATGGTATTGTATGTAGATAGATGAGGATTTTATTTATTCAATCCATTTTTTAATAAGGCTGTAATGTAACAAAATGTAGAAAAAGGAATGGGGTCTGAATACTTTCTGAATGCACTGTTTGTGACAACACCAATGGGCTGGGCAGACAAAGCTATCAGATCTATCAATAAAGTTTTTGCAGGAGTTTGTGTGCTATGTATTGTGTGCCAAGTTCCAATAAATTGTCACGCCTGCTCCCCATCCCTGGAGCTCAAGGGCGCCAGGCTGCCAATCATACCCGCATCAGCGCTTCATTGGACTCACCTGCGCTCCTTCACATTTTGATTAACTTCCCTATATCTGTCTGTTCCTCTGTTTCATCCCCGTGTCAGCATTAATGTCCAGATGCTGTCCTGTCCTGTTTCACATCGGTTTATTAATTAAATGTTCACTCCCTGTACTTCCATCTCGTCTCCAAGCGTCTGGCCTTACAGAGGGCTGACACCACAATTTGAAGCATCAGGCAGTTTTTGTTTTTTTGTTTTTGTAGGTGACGTCGGGTCAGAGTGCCGCTGCCAATGTAGCCGGGGGTGCCCCAGCTGGCTCGTCGGGCTTCCCCCGTTATCCTCACCCAGCTCGTCAGGTTCACATGCCTCAGCCGGCCTGTCAGAATCCCACGCCTAAGCGGGATCGTCAGGCTTTCACGCCTCAGCCGGCTCTGTCCTTACAATAAATAAATGGTTCAGTGAAACCAATCCAAAGCCTTTGACAGGAACGGTTTCCCCGAACATATGACCTAACATGAGAAAAGAGAAAATAACTCTGGACCCTAAGTCATAGAGATATATTAAAAGCTAGGCCCAGAGCTATTCCTGCTGAGGTAAAAGTGGGGACCCTTATTGTCACTCTAGGCGATCCTAGGCCTACAGTATACTTTAAGGGTCTACACTCCCAGAGGCGATGACAGATGGTGGGCATCCCAAATGGCACTCTATTCCCTATATAGTGCACCACCTTTGACCAAGTGGGCTCTGGTCAATATAGGGAATAGGGTACAATTTGGTGTACAGTCAGGACCAGCCGTGCCTCTCCTTGAGCCCCTCAGAGCACTACAGGTTAATGGGTGCATTAATTGGTCCCCAGGGAACGAGGTGATAGAGTGGACTAATGACCTGGTACCTAATGACTCAATAAACATGTTTATCATGCTCTTGTTATTGGCTTCTGCTTTCCCCATGGTAAGGTATGCATGGAGTAAAACAAATATACTGGTGTTTTGCACATACTTTTCATTGACAGAACTACAAAACTTTCTACAGCTTTTTTTCACCTTTATTTAACCAGGTAAGCTAGTTGAGAACAAGGTGTATTTGGAGGGTGAGTTAGTTAGGATGATATCTATGAGGGTGCCCGTGTTTATGGATTTCGGGTTATATCTGGTAGGTTTGTTGATAAGTTGTGTGAGATTGAGGGCATCAAGCTTAGATTGTAGGATGGCCGGGGTGTTAAACACCTGAAGAATAAATCCTCCTCCTCACAGCTGCCCATGTCTCTTAATGTTGATGATGTGATTGTTACTGACAAGGTGCACATGGCTGAGTTCTTTAAATCACCACTTCATTAAGTCAGGATCCCTATTTGACTCAACCATGCATCCTTGCCCCTCCAACATTTCCTAGACTCCCACCCCTTCTAATGTGACTAGCCACGGGGCTCCTCCCTCTTTTTCCCCTGCCCCGCTGCAAAGTTTCTCCCTCCAGGTGGTCACTGAGTCCAGGATGGTAAAGAAGCTCCTTAAACTTAACCCCCCAAAAACATATGGGTTCCTTCTTTAACTTCTTGGTGACAGGGGGCAGTATTTTCACGTGCGGATGAAATGCATGCTACTCATCACCAGAAGGTTAAGATATGCATATCATTAGTGATTTGGATAGAAAACACTCTAAAGTTTCTAAAACTGTTTAAATCATGTTTGTGAGTATAACAGAACTTATTTAGCAGGCGGAACCCCGAGGACAAACAATTCAGATTTTTTTTTGAGATTTCTAAGGGGCCTTCTTGAGGTTCCTACCGCTTCTACTGAATGTCAACAGTCTTTAGAAATTGGTTGAGGTTTCTCCTTTGTGTAATGAAGAAGTACGGCCATCTTGAATGAGGGTCACTTGAAGTGTACTGTTAGATAGAGGCGCATGACCAGAAAGGTAGCTACAGTTTGTTTTCCTCCTGTATTGAACACAGATCATCCCTTCTTCAATATTATCGATTATTTACGTTAAAAAATACCTAAAGTTGTATTACAAAAGTAGTTTGATATGTGTTGGCAAAGTTTACAGGTAACTTTTGAGATATTTTGTAGTCACGTTGCGCAAGTTGGAACCGGTGTTTTTCTGGATCAAATGGACATTTTGGATATATATATATTGAAGGAATTAATCAAACAAAAGGACCATTTGTGATGTTTATGGGACATATTGGAGTGCCAACAAAAGAAGCTCATCAAAGGTAAGGCATGAATTATATTTTTATTTCTGCATTTTGTGTCGCGCCTGCAGAGTTGAAATATGCTTCTCTCTCTTTGTTTACTATGGTGCTATCCTCAGATAATAGCATCGTTTGCTTTTGCCGAAAAGCCTTTTTGAAATCTGACATGTTGGCTGGATTCACAACAAGTGTAGCTTTAATTTGCTATCTTGCATGTGTGATTTAATGAAAGTTTGATTTTATAGTAATTTATTTGAATTTGGCGCTCTACATTTTCACTGGCTTTGGCCAGGTGGGACGCTAGCGTCCCACATATCCCAGAGAGGTTATTAAAGGTTGCTGTCGCTATCATCGCCAAGCCTATCTCTGAACTTTTTAACTTGTCTCTCCTCTCTGGGGAGGTTCCCATTGCTTGGAAGCTAGCCACAGTGCGTCCTTCATTTAAATGGGGAGATCAAGCTGATCCTAGCTGTTATAGGCCAATTTCTATTTCGCCCTGTTAATCAAAAGTGTTGGAAAACCTTGTCAATAATCATCTGACTGGCCTTCTTGATGTCTATAGAATTCTCCCTGGTATGCAATCTGGTTTCCGCTAAGGTTATGGATGTGTCATTGCAACCTTAAAGGTCCTCAATGATGTCACCATTGCTCTAGATTCTAAGCAATGTTGTGCTGTTATTTTTATTAACATGGCCAAAGCTTTTGATACGGTAAACCATTCCATTCTTGTGGGCCGGCTAAGGAGTATTGGTGTCTATGAGGGGTCTTTGGCCTGGTTTGCTAACTCCCTCTCTCAAAGAGTGCAGTGTATAAAGTCAGAACAACTGCTGTCTCAGCCATTGCCTGTCACCAAGGGAGTACCCCAAGGTTCGATCCTAGGCTCCACTCTCTTCTCAATTTACATCAACAACATAGCTCAGGCAGTAGGAAGCTCTCTCATACATTTATATGCAGATGATACAGTCTTATACTCAGCTGGCCCCTCCCCAGATTTTGTGTTAAACGCTCCACAACAAAGCTTTCTTAGTGTCCACCAAGCTTTCTCTGCCCTTAACCTTGTTCTGAACACCTCCAAAACAAAGGTAATGTGGTTTGGTAAGAAGAACGCCCCTCTCCATACCAGTGTGATTACTACCTCTTAGATGACATAGTCACCTTTTACAAGTACCTGGGAGTATGACAAGACGGTACACTGTCGTTCTCTCAGCACATTTCAAAGCTGCAGGCTAAGGTTGAATCGAGGCTTGGTTTCCTGTATCATAATCATAATTTGAAGGCCAGCATCCCAGAGTCGACTCTTCACTGGTGTTTTGCGGGTAAAATTTCATGAAGCTGACAGTTGAGGACTTGTGAGGTGTCTGTTTCTCAAACTAGACACTCTAATGTACTTGTCCTCTTGCTCAGTTGTGCACCGGGAAGACCTAATCCTCTTTCTATTCTGGTTAGAATCAGTTTGCGCTGTTCTGTGAAGGGAGTTGTTAATAACAGCGTTGTACAAGATCCTCAGTTTATTGTCAATTTTTCTAAAAAAAATTCTGGCCGTTTTGAGCCTGTAATTGAATATGTCCGTAAACACATCAGCTAGCTGGTCTGCGCATGCTCTGAGGAATCGGCTAGGGATGCCATCTGGGCCGGCAGCGTTGCGAGGGTTAACACTTTTAAATGTCTTCCGTCGGCCAAGGAGAAGGAGAGGACACAGCCCTTAGTAGCGGGCCGCGTCGGTAGCACTGTGTTGTCCTCAAAGCGGGCAAGAAGATGTTTGATTTTCTTTTTTGTAGTCCATGATTGTCTGTAGACCCTGCCACATACAGTGGGGAGAACAAGTATTTGATACACGGATGATTTTGCAGGTTTTCCTACTTACAAAGCATGTAGAGGTCTATAATTTGTATCATAGGTACACTTCAAATGTGAGAGATGGAATCTAAAACAAAAATCCAGAAAATCACATTGTATGATTTTTAAGTTATTAATTTGCATTTTCTTGCATGACATAAGTATTTGATCACCTACCAACCAGTAAGAATTCCGGCTCTCACAGACCTGTTTTTCTTTAAGAAGCCCTACTGTTCTCCACTCATTACCTGTATTAACTGCACCTGTTTGAACTCGTTACCTGTATAAAAGACACCTGTCCACACACTCAATCAAACAGACTCCAACCTCTCCACAATGGAGAAAAACCAGGGAGCTGTGTGAGGACATCAGGGATAAAATTGTAGACCTGCACAAGGCTGGGATGGGCTGCAGGACAATAGGCAAGCAGCTTGGTGAGAAGGCAACAACTGTTGGCGCAATTATTAGAAAATGGAAGAAGTTCAAGATGACGGTCAATCACCCTCGGTCTGGGGCTCCATGCAAGATCTCACCTCGTGGGTCATCAATGAACATGAGGAAGGTGAGGGATCAGCCCAGAACTACACGGCAGGACCTGGTCAATCCGGTTAGCACAGGAAGCTAAAAGTAAACACATATCCTCATTGGGGTATGCTTTTACAGAATCCTGAGTTTTAAGTCTGTACGTTAAGAACTGACTGATTTACACAGGGTTGAATTCACTATTTCTATCAAACATCAGGTTGGGTATGGAAAAACATTTTTAGGGTGATTTTAACCACTTCCGGTTGCTTCAGGAAGCTTAGAATCAACACAGGTAGACCTCATAGTGGCCTGATGGACTGTCATTGAAGACAGGTTCATAAGGCATTCATAACCCACATAGGCTCTAGGTTGAATTTAGGGGAGCAGGCAATGTATTCCTATAAAGAGAGATGTCATTGTAATCTGTGAAATAAAAAAAAACTGATTTACTGTTAAGGGTTAATGCCACACGGTCAAGGTTAGGCTTGCACAGATCGGGAGGACGTCAGGAACGTACCTGCGGTCGAATTGTGCTTCTCACTCTAATGGTTCTCTCACTGTCACCCAAAAGCAAATTAAATTTAGGGCCAGGCTTCATTTTGGGCCTACTTTTTTCACAGTCGCTGCACTCAGAGTGAGTTACAGTCAAGCTGGGCATCTCGTTGAACTCGGCATGGCCTTGAGAATATGGAAATGCCATTACAGGCTCTGTGTGTCTTTAAGCACTGCACTTTGTCACTCCCTCCTTGCTGTGTGTGTGTGTGTGTGTGTGTGTGTGTGTGTGTGTGTGTGTGTGTGTGTGTGTGTGTGTGTGTGTGTGTGTGTGTGTGTGTGTGTGTGTGTGTGTGACAGAGAGCTTTTCTTTGACATCTGTTGGGAAAAATGACTGATTTATAGTTCATGAGGGTTGCTTAACCTTGAGGGTTGCTGACCTTTTTAACCCTTTGAAACAGCATCTATGACACCATTTAAGGCACTTCCGGTTGGCACAGGAAGCTGAACGTGAACACATATCCTGATTGGGGTAGGCCCTTACAGAATCCTGAGTTTTAAGTCTTTATGTTTATAATTGACTGACCTATACAGGGTTGAATGCAGTGATTTTCACAATTGCAGGTTATGTATATCAAAACACTTTTAGGGTGAATTTAATAACTTCCGGTTGCTTCAGGAAGCTTAGAATCAACAAAGGTAGACCTCATAATGGCCTGATGGATTGTCACCGAAGACAGGTTCACACGGCATTCATAACCCACATAGGCTTCAGGTTTAATTTATGGGTGCAGGCAATGTATTCCTATGGGGAGAGAAGTCAGTGAAAACTGTTTGATGTAAACACCTTATTTTAACTTAATAATGATACACGGTCAAGGTTAGGCTTGCACAGATCGGGAGGACCTCAGGAACGTACATGAGGTCGAATTGTGTTTCTAACCCTAACTGTTCTCCTGCTGTCACCCAAAAGCACCTGCAATTTAGGGCCAGGCTTCATTATGAGCTTAGACCGAGCAAGCTGTGGTCTAGCAGGGCATATCGTTGAACTCGGCACAGCCTAAAGATTATGGTAATGCCATTGCAGGCTCTGAGTGTCTATAAGCACCGCACTTTGTCACTCCATCCTTGATGTATGTGTGTGTGTGTGTGTGTGTGTGTGTGTGTGTGTGTGTGTGTGTGTGTGTGTGTGTGTGTGTGTGTGTGAGAGAGAGCTTTTCTTTCACATCTGTTGGGAGAAATAACTGATTTACAGTTCATGAGGGTTGCCTAATAACACATGAAGTTTTGAAAATATCTGACCTTTTTAACCCTTCGAAACAGCACCTATGGCATCATTTTAAGGCCCTTCCGGTTTTCACAGGAAGCTGAAAGTGAACACAACCTCCTTTGGGTAGGCACTTATAGAATATTGAGTTTTAAGTCTTTATGTTAAGAACTGACTTATTTACAGAGGGTTGAATGAGTGTGTGTTATTTCAGAAAATCACAGAAAATCACAGAAATCTCGCAGAGCTTGGAAACACACTTCAAAAAGACTTGTCTGAACATGTTGCAACTGGGTCTGTAACTTTTTTTTAAAACATCACCAATTGTACATTGTACGATTTCTCTTAAATTACGATTGCTCTTTTTTTATTGACACCGTAGGTTAATTTACTTTGACGTGAAGGGGAAGAATTAGCTCTATTTTCATTTTTGACCTTTAATCCCAGAAAAATGGCCATAACTCAAAAACCGTTGAGGCCTCGACGCCATCTTGTTCGGGGCCAACTGCCCATTATGCCAAACCTATGCTCACCAAGTTTTGTCTTCGAAGTATTTTCCGTTTAGGAGAAAAGGCCACATCGTGATTGGTGATGTTTTGTACATTTGCAATATGATTCCACGCGCCCTCTTGTGGGATTTACCGGGACAGCGGAAAAATGACCAAAATTTGAACATTTTATAAAACGGAAACCGAATGTCCGAGAAAGTTCATTTGATGACTTCCTGGAAAATCCGGCCCAGCTGCACGGCCCGCCACCGTCCGCAAATTTTAGAAACGTTGGCGGACGTCTAGTAAGGGACCGTACATTTGCAATGTGTACTTTCTCACTAACCATATGGCGAATGTCAAAATATGTAAATGGAATATTTACTTAAAAAAAACAATTATACATTTTCTAACGTTTCTAAAAACCTGTTTTTGCTTTGTCATTATGGGGTATTGTGTGTAGATTGATGAGGGGAAAAAACATTTCACTCAATTTTAGAATAAGACTTAACAAAATGTTGAAAAAGTCAAGGGGTCTGAATACTTTCTGAATGGACTGTACCTCTTCTACAGTGTAGAGTGCAAGTCTAGAGGGTTCCCACACATACATTATTTTAACAGGATCATAGGCCACAAACACAGCCTGTTCAATTACATAACATTAAGGATGTCTATTTTTATGATGTGCTGTACTAATCAAATCAAATCTAACTACCATACCAAACTACTATTTTTATTTAGGAATGTCACTCTGACCATGTGTAACAGTGTTGCTTCCGTTCCTCACCTTGCCCCAACCTGGGCTTTAACCAGGGACTCTCTGAACACATTGACAACTGAAATGAGCTGTCTAAATGTTGTGTTTAGCGTGCTTTACATGTAGTCAATTTGTTATTTTGCCTTTGAATCTATTCAGTAATATTTTAAGGAACTCAGACAGGCTTTCAACTTGCTCTTGAAAGTTGTAATAGTGGAATGCACAAGATGCAATTTCGAAATTGGGTGTGGCATCAGTTGTTTTCCTCTTGTCATTTCAGTCATTGCAGACCTTAGTTGATCTGGGTATTTAAATAGCTCTCTATCTCATGTTAGCTAACATTTTTTGAGCTAGGTTTTTTAGCTCACTGATTTTGTTGTAATGTTTGAGTCACCAGATATCACATGAACACACATAAGACATGTTCCCCAATGATGAAGGGGGGCCTGAGTGAAAAGGTTGGGGAACCACCTGTCACGTCCTGACCTTAGTTCCTTTTGTATGTTTCTATTTTGGGTTGGTCAGGGCGTGAGTTGGGGAGGGCTTTCAATGTTTTTGTTCTATGTTTGGTATTTCTATGTGTTTGGCCTGGTATGGTTCCCAATCAGAGGCAGCTGTCAATCGTTGTCTCTGATTGAGAACCATACTTAGGTAGCCTCTTTTCCCACTCTTGTTTGTGGGTGGTTAACATGCTGCGCATTGGTCTGATATTTCATACTCGTCATCAGACGACGAAGAGATCCGTTACAGAACCACCCACCACAACCGGACCAAGCAGCGTAGTAACCAGGAGCAGAGGGTTCTGGACTCCTGACCTTGGGAGGAGATTTTGGACGGTAGGGGACGCTGGGCACAGGCTGGGGAATATCGCCGCCCCCGGGAAGAGCAGGAGGCAGCCAAAGCCAAGCGGCGGCATTACGGCAGCGCAACAGGGACGAGAGGCAGTCCCAAACATTTATTGGGGGGGCACAAAGGGAGTGTGGCTAAGTCAGGTAGGAGACCTGAGCCAACTCCCCGTGCTTACCGTGGCGAAAGGTGGACCGGGCAGGCACCGTGTTATGCTGTGACGAACACGGTGTCCCCAAGGCGCAGGCATAGCCCGGTGTGCTACATTGCAGCGCCTCGTATCGGCCGGGCTAGAGTGGGTATCGAGCCAGGAGAAATGAAGCCGGCTCAGCGCATTTGGTCTCTAGTGCGTCTCCTCGGCCCGGGGTATATGGCCCCAGCCCTACGCACGGTGTCCCCGGTTCACCAGCACAGCCCAGTGCGGTCTGTTCCACCCCGCCGCACTTGCAGGGCTATGGGGAATATCAAGCCAGGACAGGTTGTGCAGGCTCGGTGCGCACCTCCAGTGCGCCTCCACGGTCCGGTCCATCTGGTGCCTCCTCCACGCACCAGGCCTCATTGATTTTGTTGTAATGTTTGAGTCACCAGATATCACATGAACACACATAAGACCTGTTCCCCAATGATGAAGGGGGGCCTGAGTGAAAAGGTTGGGGAACCACCTGTCACGTCCTGACCTTAGTTCCTTTTGTATGTTTCTATTTTAGGTTGGTCAGGGCGTGAGTTGGGGTGGGCATTCAATGTTTTCGTTATATGTTTGGCATTTCTATGTGTTCGGCCTGGTATGGTTCCCAATCAGAGGCAGCTGTCAATCGTTGTATCTGATTGAGAACCATACTTAGGTAGCCTGTTTTCCCACTCTTATTTGTGGGTGGTTGTTTACTGTTTAGTGTATGTCACCTTGCAGAACTGTTTTGTTTCTTCCATTCACTTCTTTATTTTGTTTTGTGTGTTCAGATAATAAATTAACATGGACACTTACCAAGCTGCGCATTGGTCCGATATTTCATACTCGGTGGTCAAGCTTTTCTGTTATAATGTTACACGAAAATACAATATGGGGTCTTGTTGTAACTTTACTTTCTTTGGCATGTACTATCTTTCCTAACATATACTCATATGTAAGAATTCTATAAATATGTTTACAGTCTTCAAAAAAGACGAAACCAGAAGCTTTAACATATACACATACATATAGCCTCTTTGCGGAACTTCTCCTTTGACTGTTTATTTTTGATTCTACAATATTATTTTTGATTCTAGATATTATACTGCATATAGTCCACCTATACAGTTTTATTTGTTTACTTTTCAATCCTATTATGTATGGCTTTAGGATCAATAAAACCAGGCAGGTTTGTTAAAAGGTACTAGGCCTTCACTTCACCCTAAAACATAACATGATTGTTTATTTTTCTAATATTGAATTGTGTTTTTTTGCTATAATTGACTATACAAAAATGTGGCATTTCGGCATAGTTTTGTCACTGCAAATGTTTGATGTAATATTAAGTATCTGAATTTTATAATTCACAGATTAAATAGGGTGTTCCCCAAGGCTCTGTTTTAGAACCATTCTGGTTTTATACAGTATTCAGGTTTGGGGTGAAAAATTATATTGTGCTAACAGATGTTTGGATTGGTTCCTTGCAAATCAACATTTGTCATTAGGACGTCCCCGGAACGTCACATAATGGTCACCTAAAGTGGTCCCCTGGAGGTTTGGTGTAGTTCCCAGTTTATTCCAGAGGCTTCCCTGATTACTTTTTAGATGTAATTTTAATTTCTAATTAATCTTTTTAATCATTTTTTATTACGTAGATTCAGAAGAGTTGGTTAAATGCCGGAAGACACAATTTGGTTGAATGCGTTCAGCTTTGCAACTGACTAGGTATCCCCTTTTCCCTGTCATTCAACTGTATAAGAGCAGAATTGTGGTTTGAGAGTGTTATGAACCAACCACATTTTGACTTGTAATGGGTGGAACCGTACAAAAAAATAAGTAACTTATCTAGGTACGTCACTATTGAGTGTGAGTAAAGAATCAGTGTCAAGAGTAAAGAATCAGTGTCAATAGCAAGCAGTAGTCTTCCCACTCTAGTAGCTAGCGTGTGTTTTAATAGTGTGACAATGGCGACGACAGCTGCAGCAGCAGCAATTGTTATCAACTTCAAGGTGGATGACTTTGCAATTTTGTATTTTATTACTATTTTTATTGACTTTTAAACGTACAATCCACCTGCAGTGAAGCATCTCAACATTTACATTACATTTTAGTCATCGAGCAGATGCGTCCATCCAGATCGACCCACAGCAACCAGTCCAGGCATTGGATGTAACAACCTTCATTTTTAAAGTAATTTTAAAATTTTGGTTATTATATTTGTCTTGTTTTTTTTAAACTGTAATTTTACCCCTCACTCAGCAACTTCAATCTCACTCATCACCAGTTCTAGATTCCAACCCTTGGTTTCCCTCATCCCATCCCACCTATCTCTGCTGGCCATCCCCTTCGGGTTTTCAGCGCATTAAGTGATTCTATGTTGTCTGTTATTTTTCTACATTTTGGGGTTTGATACAACGTAGGCCAGATCTTTGTTCCATCTGAAGGACTAGGTACAATAGTCACAGTTTGCAACTGCATTTTCAGGACATTGTGTCATGGTCCTCTGGATCTTTAGTCTAGTTCCCAGTTTTTCCCGGGGACTTCACTTCATGGTAGCAAAGAGACGTTCTCACCCCCCAAAAAAATAAATTATAGCCAGGGCATGCATACCCTTGTTTCATTACACGTCACCCTTGCTACTGTTGCCAAGCAAATCAAGTCCCCGATTTGTGAACCACTTTTAATGACTTAAAATTAAAGTCCTGAGAACGTCCTAAGAAAGTCCTGATTTGATCCTCAGTGACATCCTAGTAACTTAGCAAGAACTAGACAAAGGTCCCCCAGAGAAAGTTTCCTTGGGACCAACATAGAATGTACTGACGACAAGTCAAATTAAGTACTGAGAACGTCCTAAAAAGTATCTGACATGGTCCTGATCTGGTACTCAGAAACATCCTAGTAACTTACAGGGAACTAGACAAAGGTTCCCCAAAGAACGTTCCTTGGGACCAACTCCTGACGTCCCGAAGACTAGTAAAAGTAAGTCTTGAGAACGGCCTAAAAACTACCATCATGTGACATCCCCTTGACTATAGTGAAATGTCTCCTTTTGGACATTGAATGTCTCATGGAAAATGTCCAACACAAATTGGAACCTTTTCATAAGGTTCCCTAATGGACATCAAATTATTATGGACAGAAATATAAACGCAACATGTAAATTATTGGTCCCATGTTCCATGAGCGGAAAGAAAGATCCCATAATTGTTTCATACCCACAAAAAGTTGATTTTCTCAAATTTGGTCCACAAATTTGGTTACATCCCTGTTAGTGTGCATTTCTCATTTGCCAAGATCATCCATCCACCTGACAGGTGTGGCATATCAAGAAGCTGATAAAAGAGCATGATAATTATACATGTGCATCTTGTGCTGGGGACAATAAAAGGCCACTCTAAAATGTACAGGTTTGTCACACAACAAAATACCACAGATGTCTCAAGTTTTGAGGGAGGGTGCAATTGCCATGCTAACTGCAGGAATGTCCACCAGAGCTGTTGCCAAAGAATTTAATGTTCATTTCTCTACCATATGCAGCCTCCAACGTCACATCTGCAGACTACGTTTATGGTGTCATGTGGGCAAATGGTTTGCTGATGTCAACGTTGTGAACAGGGTGTTGGGGTTATGGTATGGGCAGGCATAAGCTATGGACAAAGAACACAATTGCATTTTGTCGATTGCAATTTGAATGCACAGACACACCATGACGAGATCCTGAGGCCCATTGTCGTGCCGCTCATCAGCTGCCATAATCTCATGTTTTAGCATGATAATACACAGCCCCATGTAGCAAGTATCTGTACACAATTCCTGGAACCTGAAAATGTCCCAGTTCTTCCATGGTCTGCATACTCACCAGACATGTCACCCATTGAGCGTGTTTGGGATAATCTGAATCGACGTGTACGACAGGATGTTCCAGTTCCCGCCAATATCCAGCAACTTCGCACAGCCATTGGAGAGGAGTGGGACAACATTCCACAATCAACAGCATGATCAACTCTATGCCAATGAGATGTGTTGCGCTGTATGAGGCAAATGGTGATCACCAGATACTGACTGGATTTCTGATCCACACCCTTACCTTTTTTGAAGGGTCTATGGCCTAATTAATTTATTTCAATTGACTGACTTCCGTATATGAACTGTAACTTTAAATTGTTGCATGTTATGTTTACATTTTTTATCAGTATACTTTATAATAACATTATACTGTGACCAAACCGGTACATGTACTGAACTCCCTCTATGGTCCCGAGGTAAATGTCATGTTTTAATGTTCCTACAAACTTCTGACTATTGAACAAAGTCATTAGTGGGATGATGTCTCGCTGAAACCGTTAAAGCAACATTTTCCAAACTTTGACCTGGGGACCCAAAAGGGGTGCGCATCTTGGTTTTTGCCCAAGCACTACACAGCTGATTCAAATAATCAACTAATCATTCAGATTTGATTATTTGATTATGCTATGAGGTACTAGGGCAAAAAAATGCACGTGCACCACTTGGGGTTCCCAGGACAGTTTGGGAAACGCTGCCCTAAAGGGTCCTAATGGGAACGTTGCCGAATGTCCTTAGGACATCCCCTGTTTGCTGGGTTAATATAAATATAATCCAATTAGTTTCTTGTCATAAACTCACTGAAACTAAAATCCCATGTGAGCTAACACTGTGGTATATTTAGAGGCTAGCAATGCAAGTGCCTTCTTATAGGAGTAGTATCCTCTGTCAAACAAGAAGACATTTCATGGACCTCCGAAGTCTGATATTGTACAGATATTATCGGGATCTTTATTTTTTAATAAGAGTTTGAGGGAGGATGTGAATTTGTTTTGATAAAACCATTGTGTTTAGTCTGAGCCTCAACAGAATCAAATGATTCACTCTTGAATTCATTCACATCCATACACACTGAAGCCTTGTAAGGACTAAGAATTGTTGCATTGACCAGAGGAAGAAAATTAACAAAATCTATGGAGAACTCAACCCAAGTCAAGTTCTTTTATCTCTTTGGCTTACAAGAGACATTTAACAACAAATCGGTCTATTTTACCTTGTCTCTTATCACATACCTTCTCATCATCACTGTGAATCTGACTCTGATCATAACAATCATTCAGCAGAAAGGTCTCCATGAGCCCATGTATATCTTTCTGTGTAGTCTGTGTGTCAATGGATTGTATGGAACTGCTGGTTTCTACCCCAAGTTCTTACTGGACCTTCAGTCAGATGTTCAGGTGATATCTTATGGTGGATGTTTGACTCAAACCTATGTAATATACACATCTGTCCTGTGTGAAATGTCTACTTTAACAGTGATGTCTTACGACAGGTATGTGGCAATATGCAGACCACTACTATATCATACCATTGTGACATCTTTAACTGTTAGAAAGTTACTCTTATTTTCTTGGTATTATCCTTTATTTATTGGACTCATAGTAGTTAGTTTAACCGTCAGAGTTCCTTTGTGTGGATCTCGCATTGATAAGATCTTCTGTGATTTTCCGTCTATACTGAAACATGCATGTTTACCCATTACCATCAATCAGGATTTGAACAAATTTGTAATTATGGTTCACGTTTTACAACTACTTTTCATTCTATTTTCTTACTGTCAGATTGTAAGAAATTGTGTAAAATCAGCTAAGGGAAGGATAAAGTTCACACAGACGTGTGTGCCACATTTAATAACAATATTTATTTTCATCACAGTGACCCTGTTTGACACTCTGCAAGGGTGGAATAGTAGTGTAAATATTACACTGAAAATGCATAACGCAATGGCTGTACAATTCCTTGTTATTCCACCTGTCTTTAACCCTGTCATATATGGACTTAACCTCCAGCAGATTCGAAGGGCAGTTATTAGAAAGTGTAATCCACATAAAATCATTGATATGAAACGTTAGTTACATGATCTTACACACCAGGGAAACTGCTTTATATCAGAAGTCAACAAATATAAAGGTAAAAATCTGCCAAAACTGTTGCAAGGTTAAATTTCTTGATACCTGTCACCAAGGGTGCAACTTTTGTTTTTAGAAGTGGAGAGGAAGGGGGAGACAACACTCGGCAGGGGTCTGGGGGTCCTCCCTAAATTAAAAAAAAATCTTAGTCAACCATTGAGTAGTCTTTTCTTTCAATCTAATGGATTTGTATACATTTGAAAAAAAATACTTTTCCATATATACACCCAACCTATGTACCAATTTATTTTACAATTTCTACCAATCTGCTTACCAGTAATAATATTCATAAGCACATTATTGTGGAACATTTTCCTTTAATATATAATAGTCTTTGTATCTCAAAATCATTGTCTGTGGTTTATCTACAATCTTAATTTAAATGAAAATGATACAAATCTAAAAGTAACGTTTATTGCAATTGCCAACTATGTAAACATAGCCTACATAAAGCCAACACATAAAAACAATATCCTGATTAAATCACATTGGCTACGCATGACCTGTCTGCAAATAACTCTAAACATTGTATCAACTATCAACTGTGTCAAGTATTCTATGATGTTTCCATTGGATCAGATCATTACATTTTTCCCTTCTTGCTGAGTGGTTATCGAAAGGTAGAGATATGGAAGTATTGTTCAAATACTTTGAGTAACTATTGTTATTCTCAATTGTTTCTTGAAACATACTTTGTTTCCTTGCTGTTTGAGATGAAGAAAAATTACTTTGAGAAGCTCCACAGTTCATTAATGGTGGTGAGTTAAGGCAATCGGAAATACTATCAGACATCCCCAAATGGGCACATTTATAGGCCTACATTTGCACAAAAGACAGGTAGACTAGTCGTACTTCTATATGGGTTAACAGGTGCCTTACTCAACATTGAGAGCAGAGTATAAACATTTTTTATTTTTTTATTGACAAAACTTGTAAATGGAATGGAATAAACCAATAGGAGTTTCTCGGGTGTAGCATAGGTTGTGAGTTCTGCAAAACACATGTCCACTCCAATATTGAGAACGGAAAATAACTGTAATAATAATACATTCAATGAATTATCAGAAATGACCTAACCAAATAAACATTGCAGATTAGAAATGATGGGAATGAACGGTAAATGTAGGCTATTACTGGTGATATTTGTCATGGGGTATTGATAGACATAGTAAACAATGCACACAATGAAGTTATGAAACAATGAATACCCATGAAATGGCGGGAGAGAGCTCATTCTGGAGAGAGACATGCCTTGTGCGTCTGATCCACAATCCCCATATTCTTGGACCGGGGGATCCCTGCGGCCTCCTCAATGGATTAGTCCACTAAAACAGGTGCAAATCACATAGGTGTCTCGTGTGCCATAAAAAATACATATATATATGCGTGACAAAAAAAATCTAATGTTTTATACACAGGCCCATTTTGTCATACAGTATTCCATAAGGCACCCAGACCTTATCAAAGTTTAACAGTATACCATTAATCTAGTAGTAAATCAAATCTAGTGATACATTATTTGACATTTCGGGCATCCATTGTGACATTGTGGGAGGATAACTAACCTTCAAATTTTATGGCAAAGCATTTCTGCTATAAATGCTATGGCTACAGTTTCTTCTTAAAACAGCCCCCAGCATCAACATTTCCAAGCAAACAAAATAATGTAGCTAGCATTCACAAGATCATAGCATATTCAAATATGTCCCCTTTTGGGTTTTACACCTCCAGCAGAGGAATTATATTTCTGAGTGCATGAAATTCAGTTTCACTGGAATATAGTATGTAATATGGATGGTCGTAAACTGAAGTAATTTATGTCTGGTTGAAGTCCATGAATGGGCATTGAAACATATCTGTATCCATTCATCATCAAAAATGTCTCCCAGGTCTTCCTCACATTTTTGTTTGACATGTTTTGTTTCATCAGAAAAATCCTCTATCAACCCTTGATACAATTTAGAAGTCAACTTCAGAAGTTTGATAGACTGCCTTAAAATAGTTTCAGTCTTTGAAGGTTCTGGTTTGTCCAGTGTTTGCTGTACCGAGAGAATAAAGTTTTGCATCTGAAAAAGTTCCCCTCAGCAGTCACAGACTGGTCTTCCCTGGCTGCTTGACCCTGCTGAGACCCCTGTCACCATCTGATCCTGCTCATACAGTGGGACAAAAAAGTATTTAGTCAGCCACCAATTGTGCAAGTACTCCCACTTAAAAAGATGAGAAAGGCCTGTAATTTTCATCATAGGTACACTTCAACTATGACAGACAAAATGAAAAAAAAAATCCAGAAAATCACATTGTAGGATTATTAATGAATTTATTTGCAAATTATGGTGGAAAATAAGTATTTGGTCACCTACAAACAAGCAGGATTTCTGGCTCTCACAGACCTGTAACTTCTTCTTTAAGAGGCTCCTCTGTCCTCCACTAGTTACCTGTATTAATGGCACCTGTTTGAACTTGTTATCAGTATAAAAGACACCTGTCCACAACCTCAAACAGTGACACTCCAAACTCCACTATGGCCAAGACCAAAGAGCTGTCAAAGGACACCAGAAACAAAATTGTAGACCTGCACCAGGCTGGGAAGACTGAATCTGCAATAGGTAAACAGCTTGGTTGGAAGAAATCAACTGTGGGAGCAATTATTTGGAAATGGAAGACATACAAGACCACTGATTATCTCCCTCGATCTGGGGCTCCACGCAAGATCTCACCCCGTGGGGTCAAAATTATCACAAGAACGGTGAGCAAAAATCCCAGAACCACACAGGGGGACCAAGTGAATGACCTGCAGAGAGCTGGGACCAAAGTAACAAAGCCTACCATCAGTAACACACTACGCCGCCAGGGACTCAAATCCTGCAGTGCCAGGCGTGTCCCCCTGCTTAAGCCAGTACATGTCCAGGCCCGTCTGAAGTTTGCTAGAGAGCATTTGGATGATCCAGAAGAAGATTGGGAGAATGTCATATGGTCAGATGAAACCAAAATATAACTTTTTGGTAAAAACTCAACTCGTCGTGTTTGTAGGACAAAGGATGCTGAGTTGCATCCAAAGGACACCATACCTACTGTGAAGCATGGGGGTGGAAACATCATGCTTTGGGGCTGTTTTTCTGCAAAGGGACCAGGATGACTGATCCGTGTAAAGGAAAGAATGAATGGGGCCATGTATCGTGAGATTTTGAGTGAAAACCTCAATGCAAGGGCATTGAAGATGAAACGTGGCTGGGTCTTTCAGCATGATCCCAAACACACCACCCGGGCAACAAAGGAGTGGCTTCGTAAGAAGCATTTCAAGGTCCTGGAGTGGCCTAACCAGTCTCCAGATCACAACCCAATAGAAAATCTTTGGAGGGAGTTGAAAGTCCATGTTGCCCAGCAACAGCCCCAAAACATCACTGCTCTAGAGTAGATCTGCATGGAGGAATGGGCCAAAATACCAGTCCTAGGTTGGCGGCGAGGGTCGCAGCTCAAAGGACGATGTATTATGTTCATGTTTAGTTTTCTTATTAACAAACATGAACCACAACCACGCTGCGTTTTGGTCCGCCTCTCCTTCCCAGGAAGGAAGCCATTACACACAGCACCACATCTGCAGCTGTGATACACAAGCTGAATGCAGCCTTTGCCAGGCATGGCATTGTAGAAACTTTAATATCTGACAATGGGCCCTGTTACAAATTAAAATGAGTATGAATCCTTCACAAAAGCATGGGAGTTCACACGTCACCACAAGCCCACATTATGCTCAAAGTAATGGCCTTGCTGAAAAATATGTGCAGATTGCTAAATCACTCATGGACAAAGCAAAAGCAGACAAGAGAGACCCCTACCTCAGTCTCCTTGAATACCGCAACACTCCAGTTGACAACTTCAAATCACCAGCCCAGCTCTTGATGAGCCGCAGAGTTCGCTCAACCCTTCCCAGCACCAACCAGCAGTTACAACCGGAGGTTGTCAGCTGCAAGGAAATGCATGAAAAATGTGCACAGAGACAACAACAACAAAAGCGATACTAAGACCGGTCTGCTAGACCATTGCCACCACTGAGTGACAGAGAATCAGAATCCAGGAGTATGGCCTATGGAAACCAGCAGTCGTCAACCAGCAAGCTGACACTGAACGTTCATATCACGTCCGCACCGCAGAAGGAGCGGTGTACCGCTGCAATTGTCGTCACCTACTGAACACAAAAGAACAACACACTAATGAGATGAACTGTTCCCCTGAAAGAGAACGTGATGGACTAAACACACACAGCACAACATACTTACCTGCAACACCACAAGAACTGTTGACTGACACAGAAGCATGCTCAGCATCATATCGCACAAGCTCAGGAAGAGAGGTCAAGCCCAGAGCTGTCCGAGACCTGTGAAATGTCAAAGGATGTAGGCGGATTGCTGCCCTAAAAGAGTTCCAGACTGTAAACTTGTTATTGAAAGTTCACTTGAAATGCTTTGGTATTGTATTTGTTTGAAATGTTAAGATGTCATTTCTACAGCGAAAGCTGAGTTGCTGAGAATCCCTTGTTCGAAAAGTAACAGTATGTTGGATCATTGTTTCAGAGTCTGTTGATTCAGTTGAATGCAATATAAATGGTTACTTACCTTGAGTTCAAACTGCAGAGCATGTACTCAAAAGAAACGCTTAGAATATGTAAAACATGTTTATTTATTTTTTGAAGAAGGGGGATGTAATATTCATATGTGTAAACATACTGAATTGTAATTGGATGCATTTTACCTCCGTATCATACTGTGCTATGATTGGTTAAGACCACCCAGAGGGTTCAGTTAGGTCAGTTGATCATGGTTGGAGATACGTGAACATGCCAGTTGTAGCTAGCTAATAAATACCTACGTTAAGAAATATCCTGTAGTACTGCATTTTATTATTTTGTACAAAGCTTGCAAAACAAGACAGATACTTTTGTATCGGTTTCCTCAAGCATCTTCACAAGGTCATTTGCTGTTGTTCTGGGATTGATTTGCACTTTTCGCACCAAAGTACGTTGGTGCGGTAAAACGGCTGTATGGTCCCATGGTGTTTATACTTGCGTACTATTGTTTGTACAGATGAACGTGGTACCTTCGGGCATTTGGAAATTGTTCCCCAAGGATGAACCAGACTTGTGGAGGTCTACATTTATTTTTCTGAGGTCTTGGCTGATTTCTTTTGATTTTCCTATAATGTCAAGCAAATAGGCAATGAGTTTGAAGGTAGGACTTGAAATACATCCACAGGTACACCTCCAATTGACTAAAATGATGTCAATTAGCCTATCAGAAGCTTCTAAAGCCATGACAACATTTTCTGGAATTTTCCAAGCTGTTTAAAGGCACAGTCAACTTAGTGTATGTAAACTTCTGACATGGTTTTCTGATCCACACCCCTACCTTTTTTAAAGGTACTGTATATGTGACCAACAGATGCATATCTGTATTCTCAGTCATGTGAAATCCACATATTTTGGCCTAATGAATTGATTTCAAATTACTGATTTACATTTTTGTTCAGTATGCCTTATCATAACGTTATACTGCAACCAAACCGGTATCTGTACTGAACTCCCTCTTATGGTCCCGAGGTTAATGTCATATTTTAATGTTCCTACAATGTTCTCAGAACATCAGTGGGATAACATCTCACTGAAACCCTTAATAAAGCAGCAATTCCCCAACTTTGACTTGGGGAACCAAACGGGTTTTGGGTTTTGTCCTAGCAAACCACAGCTGATTCAGCTTTGATTATTTGAATCAGCTATGTTTGTTTTGTTATTTTTTATTTAATCTTGATTAAAATAGGCAAGTCCAGTGCTAGGTCAAAAACATTCACGTGCACCCCTTGTGCTCCCCAGGACAGAGTTTGGGAAACGCTGCCATAAAGGGACCGAATAGAGTAAATAGAATCCAATCAGTTGCTTGTCATAAACTCAATATAGATCTCTATGGAGGGGTTACATGTTGACACAGAAACTACAATCCCATGTGAGCATAAACTATGATATATTTAGAGGCTAGTAGGGCAGGTTATTGGAGCAGTAATCCCTCTATCAAGCAAGAAGACATTTCATGGACACAAGTTTCTTTATTTTTTTCACTCCTCAGAAATCTGATAATGTACAGATATTATAAGGAACTTTTTCATTTTTATAATGATAAGAGTTTGAGGGAGAATTTGAATTTGTTTTGTTAAAACTGTTGTGTTTAGTCTGAGCCGACACAGAATCAAATTATTCACACTTGCATTCATTCACATCCAGACACACTGAAGCCTTGTACGAACTAAGAATTTTTGCATTGACCAGAGGAAGAAAATTAACAAAAGCTATGGAGAACTCAACCCAAGTCAAGTTATTTTTTCTCTTTGGCTTACAAGAGACATTTAACAACAAATCGGTCTATTTTATCTTGTCTCTTATCACATACCTTCTCATCATCACTGTGAATCTGACTCTGATCATAACAGTCATTCAGGAAAAAGGCCTCCATGAGCCCATGTATATCTTTCTGTGTAGTCTGTGTGTCAATGGATTGTATGGAACTGCTGGTTTCTACCCCAAGTTGTTACTGGACCTTCAGTCAGATGTTCAGGTGATATCTTATGGTGGATGTTTCACTCAAGCCTATGTAATATACACATCTGTCCTGTGTGAACTTTCTACTCTAACAGTGATGTCTTACGACAGGTATGTGGCAATATGCAGACCATTACTATATCATACCATTGTGACATCTTTAACTGTTAGAAAGTTATTCTTATTTTCTTGGTGCTATCCTTTATTTGCAGGACTCATATCACTAATTTCAGCTGTCAGAATTCCTTTGTGTGGGTCTCGCATTGATAAAATCTTCTGTGACATTCCGTCTATGTTGAAACATGCATGTTTTCCCATTACAATCAATCCGATTTTGAACAAATGTATAATAGTGGTTCATGTTTTACAGATACTGTTTATGGTATTTTCTTACTGTAAGATTGTAAGGAATTGTGTAAAGTCAGCTAAGGGAAGGATTAAGTTCACACAGACATGTGTGCCACATTTAATAACAATGGTTATTTTCATCACAGTAACCCTGTTTGACACGTTGCAAGGATGGAATAGTAATGTAAATATTACGCTCAATATGCGTAATGCAATGGCTGTACAATTCCTTGTTATACCACCTGTCTTAAACCCTCTCATATATGGACTTAACCTCCAGCGGATTCGAAGAGCAGTTTTTAGAAAGTGTAATGCACATAAAACCATTGATGTGAGACATTAGTTACATTATGCTAATTTCCTGCATTTCTACTAATGTACCCGTCTAACAAATATTTTGGTCGACCAAGCATAGTCTTTTCTTTCGACCAATTGATTTGTCAACATTTTTAAACATGTATTTTTCCATGTATAGACATATCCTTTTTAGCTATGTATCTTACCATTTCTACCAATCTGCATGTCAGTTGTGATTTTCATTTGCACATTTTCGTGGAACATTTTAATTTAATTTATAATAGTCTTTGTATTTCAAAAGCATTTTCTGTGGTTAATCAACATTCTACAAGTGTGATTTAAATGAAAATGACACAGATCTAAAAGTAACTTTTATTGCCATTGCGAACTATGTAAAAATAGTCTACATCAAGCCAACACATAAAAACATTGCAGCCAGCAGGTAGAAAATATAATGATAAAAATAAATATCCAATAAATCACATTGGCTACGCATGGCCTGTCTGTAAACGAACTCTAAACATTGTATCAACTGGGTCAGGTTTTTTCTTACATTTCCACTGCATCAGAGCATTACATTTTTCCATTTCATGCCAAGTGATTACCGAAAGGGAGAGAGGTGGAAATATTGTTAAAATACTTTGAAGTACTATTGTCATTCTTAACTGATTCTATAAACAGACTTTGTTTACTTGCTGTTTGAGGTGAATAAAAATTACTTTGGGAAGCTAAACAGCTCATTGGTCAGTGGTGAGTTAAGACAATCAGAAATAATATCAGACATCCCCAAATGGGCACATTTATAGACCTACATTTGCCAGAAAGCCAGATAGATTGGTCCTACTTCTGTGTAATCAGGTGCACATCCTCAACCAAAATTTACAGAACTGTTTCAAACAAAAAACAATGAATAAATTGACAAAACTCGTAAATGGAATGAAATAAGCAAATCTGGTTTCTCACAAGTGTTACATAGGTTGTGAGTTCTGCAAAACACATGTCCACTCTGACATTGAGAATAGTAAATTACCGTAACCAAATAAACATTGCAGAGTAGACATTATGGTAATTAAGGGGAAATATGAACTACTACTGGTGAAATTTGTAATGGGGAATTGATATACATAACTTCATTGTGTACATTGCTTGCTAAGAAACAATGAATATCCACAAAATGGCAGGAGAGAGCACAATTCACATAGTCTTGGACCCCCTGCGGCCTGCGGCCTCCTCTATGTATAAGTCCACTGAGACAGGCACAAATCAGAAAATATATATATGTGACTGCTTGACTAAAAAATGTTTTGTGTTTTCATTACCCAGACCCTGTCAAAGTTGTACAGTATATCCTTAATCTAGTAGTAAATCAAATCTAGTGATACATAATTTGACATTTCTGCCATCCATTGTGACATTGTGGGAGGATAACCAACCTTCCAATGAAGGTCAGCTGCTATAAATGCTATGGTTACACAGTTTCTTCTTAAAAAGCCTCCAGTATCAACATTTCAGCAAACAAAGATAGGGAAAGTGAGAATCTGTAGACATGCTGAGACAAAAGAACATAGTCTTTGCCATAATTCAGCCAGCCTTCACACATATTCAAATATGTCCCCTTTTGTGTTGTACACCTCCAGCAGAATAGTTACATTTCTGAGTGCTTGATAGTCAGTTTCACTGGCATATAATATGTTTTTTGGATGGTCTTACACTGCAGTGATTTATGTCTGAGATTATATGAACATACCTTCGGTCCGCAGGTAGTATAACTTTTCATTACATTTCATTATAGTACAACGGTTTGATTTGTCTAATCTTAGCAATTTCTTCTTAGCTAGCTACATAGCCGTCTTTGTATCAAAGATAATTGCGTAATTATCGTATTTCGTCGTCCTAACGTAGTCTACACTGCTATCTGCCCAGCAGCTAGCTAACGTCTACCGTCTACTAGCACTGTAGAAACTATGACACTCAACTGAACGACTCGATTAGTGTAGTGTTAGCTAGCTACATAGTTGTCTTTGCTGTCTTCGTATCCAAGATAATTGTGTAGTTTAGAGTGTGTAGACTTAGAGTGATTATCTTAATTTACCGAGGTTAGCTAGCCAGCTATTTGTCGTCCTTAACGTAAGAGATACTGCTAGCTGGCTAGCCAACAGCTAGCCAACGTCTACCGAATTAACTTCAACAACCCGGTCAACATTCCGCTTCGCTCCACAGGTAGTATCACATTTTCATTTCACTTCATTACAGTACAACGGTTTGATTTGCTTGATCGTAGCTAGCTAGCTATATAGCCGTCTTTGTATCTAAGACAATTGTGTAGTCTAGAGCGATTTTCTAGGTTAGCTAGCCAGCTATTGTTGTTCTTTTAACGTAACGTAACGTAATCAACACTGCTAGCTAGCCAGCTAGCCCCCGAATAGCAGCACTGTAGAAACTATTACACTCGACGGAACGACTTGATTAGTGTAGTGTCAACAACGCAGCCACTGCCAGCTAGCCTACTCCAGCAGTACTGTATCATTTCAATCATTTTAGTCAATATGATTCTTGCTACGTAAGCTTAACTTTCTGAACATTCGAGACGTGTAGTCCACTTGTCATTCCAATCTCCTTTGCATTGGCGTAGCCTCTTCTGTAGCCTGTCAACTATGTGTCTATCTATCCCTGTTCTCTCCTCTCTGCACAGACCATACAAACGCTCCACACCGCGTGGCCGCGGCCACCCTAATCTGGTGGTCCCAGCGCGCACGACCCACGTGGAGTTCCAGGTCTCCGGTAGCCTCTGGAACTGCCAATCTGCAGCCAACAAGGCAGAGTTCATCTCAGCCTATGCCTCCCTCCAGTCCCTCGACTTCTTGGCACTGACGGAAACATGGATCACCACAGATAACACTGCTACTCCCACTGCTCTCTCTTCGTCCGCCCACGTGTTCTCGCACACCCCGAGAGCTTCTGGTCAGCGGGGTGGTGGCACCGGGATCCTCATCTCTCCCAAGTGGTCATTCTCTCTTTCTCCCCTTACCCATCTGTCTATCGCCTCCTTTGAATTCCATGCTGTCACAGTTACCAGCCCTTTCAAGCTTAACATCCTTATCATTTATCGCCCTCCAGGTTCCCTCGGAGAGTTCATCAATGAGCTTGATGCCTTGATAAGCTCCTTTCCTGAGGACGGCTCACCTCTCACAGTCCTGGGCGACTTTAACCTCCCCACGTCTACCTTTGACTCATTCCTCTCTGCCTCCTTCTTTCCACTCCTCTCCTCTTTTGACCTCACCCTCTCACCTTCCCCCCTACTCACAAGGCAGGCAATACGCTCGACCTCATCTTTACTAGATGCTGTTCTTCCACTAACCTCATTGCAACTCCCCTCCAAGTCTCCGACCACTACCTTGTATCCTTTTCCCTCTCGCTCTCATCCAACACTTCCACACTGCCCCTACTCGGATGGTATAGTGCCGTCCCAACCTTCGCTCTCTCTCCCCCGCTACTCTCTCCTCTTCCATCCTATCATCTCTTCCCTCTGCTCAAACCTTCTCCAACCTATCTCCTGATTCTGCCTCCTCAACCCTCCTCTCTTCCCTTTCTGCATCCTTTGACTCTCTATGTCCCCTATCCTCCAGGCCGGCTCGGTCCTCCCCTCCCGCTCCGTGGCTCGACGACTCATTGCGAGCTCACAGAACAGTGCCCCGGGCAGCCGAGCGGAAATGGAGGAAAACTCTCCTCCCTGCGGACCTGGCATCCTTTCACTCCCTCCTCTCTACATTTTCCTCCTCTGTCTCTGCTGCTAAAGCCACTTTCTACCACTCTAAATTCCAAGCATCTGCCTCTAACCCTAGGAAGCTCTTTGCCACCTTCTCCTCCCTCCTGAATCCTCCTTCCCCTCCCCCCCTCCTCCCTCTCTGCAGATGACTTCGTCAACCATTTTGAAAAGAAGGTCGATGACATCCGATCCTCGTTTGCTAAGTCAAACGACACCGCTGGTTCTGCTCACACTGCCCTACCCTGTGCTCTGACCTCTTTCTCCCCTCTCTCTCCAGATGAAATCTCGCTTCTTGTGACGGCCGGCCGCCCAACAACCTGCCCGCTCGACCCTATCCCCTCCTCTCTTCTCCAGACCATTTCCGGAGACCTTCTCCCTTACCTCACCTCGCTCATCAACTCATCCCTGACCACTGGCTACGTCCCTTCCGTCTTCAAGAGAGCGAGAGTTGCACCCCTTCTGAAAAAACCTACACTCGACCCCTCCGATGTCAACAACTACAGACCAGTATCCCTTCTTTCTTTTCTCTCCAAAACTCTTGAACGTGCCGTCCTTGGCCAGCTCTCCCGCTATCTCTCTCAGAATGACCTTCTTGATCCAAATCAGTCAGGTTTCAAGACTAGTCATTCAACTGAGACTGCTCTTCTCTGTATCACGGAGGCGCTCCGCACTGCTAAAGCTAACTCTCTCTCCTCTGCTCTCATCCTTCTAGACCTATCGGCTGCCTTCGATACTGTGAACCATCAGATCCTCCTCTCCACCCTCTCCGAGTTGGGCATCTCCGGCGCGGCCCACGCTTGGATTGCGTCCTACCTGACAGGTCGCTCCTACCAGGTGGCGTGGCGAGAATCTGTCTCCTCGCCACGCGCTCTCACCACTGGTGTCCCCCAGGGCTCTGTTCTAGGCCCTCTCCTATTCTCGCTATACACCAAGTCACTTGGCTCTGTCATAACTTCACATGGTCTCTCCTATCATTGCTATGCAGACGACACACAATTAATCTTCTCCTTTCCCCTTCTGATGACCAGGTGGCGAATCGCATCTCTGCATGTCTGGCAGACATATCAGTGTGGATGACGGATCACCACCTCAAGCTGAACCTCGGCAAGACGGAGCTGCTCTTCCTCCCGGGGAAGGACTGCCCGTTCCATGATCTCGCCATCACGGTTGACAACTCCATTGTGTCCTCCTCCCAGAGCGCTAAGAACCTTGGCGTGATCCTGGACAACACCCTGTCGTTCTCAACTAACATCATGGCAGTGGCCCGTTCCTGTAGGTTCATGCTCTACAACATCCGCAGAGTACGACCCTGCCTCACACAGGAAGCGGCGCAGGTCCTAATCCAGGCACTTGTCATCTCCCGTCTGGATTACTGCAACTCGCTGTTGGCTGGGCTCCCTGCCTGTGCCATTAAACCCCTACAACTCATCCAGAACGCCGCAGCCCGTCTGGTGTTCAACCTTCCCAAGTTCTCTCATGTCACCCCGCTCCTCCGCTCTCTCCACTGGCTTCCAGTTGAAGCTCGCATCCGCTACAAGACCATGGTGCTTGCCTACGGAGCTGTGAGGGGAACGGCACCGCAGTACCTCCAGGCTCTGATCAAGCCCTACACCCAAACAAGGGCACTGCGTTCATCCACCTCTGGCCTGCTTGCCTCCCTACCACTGAGGAAGTACAGTTCCCGCTCAGCCCAGTCAAAACTGTTCGCTGCTCTGGCCCCCCAATGGTGGAACAAACTCCCTCACGACGCCAGGACAGCGGAGTCAATCACCACCTTCCGGAGACACCTGAAACCCCACCTCTTCAAGGAA
The DNA here is from genome assembly GCF_036934945.1 of Oncorhynchus masou masou. Lineage (NCBI taxonomy): Eukaryota > Metazoa > Chordata > Actinopteri > Salmoniformes > Salmonidae > Oncorhynchus > Oncorhynchus masou. The sequence goes on from NC_088224.1 coordinate 63,679,590, forward strand.
TACCTAGGATAGGATAAGTAATCCTTCTCTCTCCTCCCCCCCTCCCCCTTAAATGATTTAGATGCACTATTGTAAGTGGCTGTTCCACTGGATGTCAGAAGGTGAATTCACCAATTTGTAAGTCGCTCTGGATAAGAGCGTCTGCTAAATGACTTAAATGTAAAATGTAAATGTAGGGGAGCAGGCAATGTATTCCTATGGGGAGAGAAGTCAATGCACACTGTTTTTATGTAAACACCTTCTTTTAACTGTGAAGGGTTAATGTCACACGGTCAAGGGTAGGCTTGCACAGATCGGGAGGACCTTAGGAACAGTCCTGTGTTTGAATTGTCCTTCTAAACCTAATGGTTCCGCCGCTGTCACCCAAAATCAAATGACATTGTGGTGCAGGCTTCATTGTGGGCCTATTTTTCTCATGGTCGCTGCGCTCAGACCGAGCGAGCTACGGTCAAGCGGGGCGCCTCGTTGGACTCGGCACGGCCTTGGGATTATGTTTATGCCATTGCCTGCTCTCTGTGTCTTTAAACACCGCACTTTGTCACTCCATCCTTGCTGTGTGTGTGTGTGAGAGCTTTTCTTTGACATCTGTTGGGAGAAATGAGTGATTTTACAGTTCAGGAGGGTTGCCTAATCACATATGAAGTTTTGAAAAGATCTGACCTTTTTAACCCTTGGATACAGCCACTATGACACCATTTAAGGCACTTCCTGTTGGCACAGGAAGCTATAAATAAACTCATATCCTCATTGGGGTATGCCTTTACAGAATCCTGAGTTTTAAGTCTTTACGTTAAGAACTGAGTTATTTACGGAGGGTTTAGTGAGTGTGTGTTATTTCAGAAAATCATAGAAAATCACAGAAATGTCGCAGAGCTCCGCAGCACACTTTAAAAATATTCGTATGAACACCCTGCAACTGGATCTGTAACCGTTGAAAAAAAACACCTATATCTGAACATCACAATCTGGTCATCGTACGATTTCTCTTAAATGACGATAGATAAATGGCTGATTTTTTTTATTGACACCGGAGGCTCCTTGACTTTGACGTGAAGTGAAAAAATCATTTCTCTATTTTCATTTTGGACCTTTAATCCCAGAAATATGGCCATAACTCAAAAACCGTTGAGGCCTAGACGCCATCTTGTTCGGGGCCATCTGCCCATTATGCCAAACCTACGCTCACCAAGTTTCGGCTTCGAAATATTTTCAGTTTTCGAGATATGGCCCGTCGTGATTCGGGATGTTTTGTCCAATAGCAATATGATTGCTTATGCCCTCTTGTGGGATCTTCCGGCATAGCGGAAAAATGGACCAAAATTTGATTATTTTATAAAACGAAAACCGAATGTCCGACAAAGTTCATTTGATGACTTCCCGGTAGGTCTGGCCCTGCCGCTCGGCCCGACGCCGTCCCCGAATTTTAAAAATGTTTTCGGACGTCTAGTAAGGGACCGTACATTTCCAATATGGACTTTCTCACTAACCATACGGTGATTGTCAAAAAGTTCCCTTATGTATGTAGGTGGCACAGGATGGGCTAGACCGTGAAGGCGTACTGGAGATCTTGAGAGCAGTGTTGGCACAGGACGTGCAAGGCTAGGGATGTGCACAGGAGGCCTGGTGCGTGAGGCTGGCACCAACTTCACCAGCCGACTAACACGCACCTCAGGAAGAGTATGGAGCGCTGACCCAGGTGCCATCAAATCCCTGACACGTTCCGTCTGGCGAATTCCATGCAAAAAGCACCAACACAGCAACTCCCTCATTTCTCTCTCCTCCAATTTCCCCATTCACTCCTTCACAGTCTCTGCTTCGCTCACCTCCAACACCGGCTCTGGTTCTGGTCTCATCCTTGGCTCCTCATGATAAACAGGGAGAGTTGGCTCAGGTCTGACTCCTGACTCTGCCACACTCTCCCTGAGCCCCCCCCCCCAAGGAATTTTGGGGGCTGACTCTCGGGCTCACTAAACCCTGGGCATTCACCATCACCAATTTGTCATGCTATAAAAATCATGCAGGAATGCCAAATTGACTGGCCCGATGAACTCGGGATGGTTGGGCAGTGATTCTGGTACCTCTCCATCGCTCGTTTGGGTTGATTTCAGAATGTCACTTTTGGTGATGGTACCTCACTGTTAAAACATATTGCAAATGTTTTCTCACTTTTGCAAAGTCACTGAAAATTTGTGCAGGAATGCCAAATTGACTGGCCCGATGAACTCGGGATGGCTTGGCAGTGATTCTGGTACCTCTCCATCGCTCGTTAGGGTTGATTCCAGAATGTCCATTTGGTGATGTTTCTCACTTTTGCAAAGTCACTGTGCATTTGCCATATGGTTAACTGGGCAGTCACCATCACCAATTTGTCATGCCATAAAAATCATGCAGGAATGCCAAATTGACTGGCCCGATGATCTCGGGATGGCTGGGCAGTGATTCTGGTACCTCTCCATCGCTCGTTTGGGTTGATTTCAGAATGTCGCTTTTGGTGATGGTACCTCACTGTTAAAACATATTGCAAATGTTTTCTCACTTTTGCAAAGTCACTGAAAATTCGTGCAGGAATGCCAAATTGACTGGCCCGATGAACTCGGGATGGCTTGGCAGTGATTCTGGTACCTCTCCATCGCTCGTTTGGGTTGATTTCAGAATGTCACTTTTGGTGATGGTACCTCACTGTTAAAACATATTGCAAATGTTGTCTCACTTTTGCAAAGTCACTGTGCATTTGCCATATGGTTAACTGGGCAGTCACCATCACCAATTTGTCATGCTATAAAAATCATACAGTAATGCCAAATTGACTGGCCCGATGAACTCAGGATGGCTGGGCAGTGATTCTGGTACCTCTCCATTGCTCGTTAGGGTTGATTTCAGAATGTCGCTGGTGCAGGCTTCATTGTGGGCCTATTTTTCTCATGGTCGCTGCGCTTAGACCGAGCGAGCTACGGTCAAGCGGGATATCTCGTTGAACTCGGCACGGCCTTGGGATTATGTTTATGCCATTGCCTGCTCTCTGTGTCTTTAAACACCACGCTTTGTCACTCCATCCTTGCTGTGTGTGTGTGAGAGCTTTTCTTTGACATCTGTTGGGAGAAATGACTGATTTACAGTTCATGGGGGTTGCCTAATCACACATATGAAGTTTTGGACAGATCTGATTTTTTTAACCCTTCCAAACAGCCCCTGAGACACCAATTATGGCACTTCCGGTTGGCACAGGAAGCTATAAATACACACATGTCTTGATTGACATAGAAACCTACGGAATCCTGAGTTTTAAGTCTTTAAGTTGAGAATTGACTGATCTACACAGGGTTGAATAATGCACAGTCATTTCCACCTTTGGAGGTGATGTACATCCAAATACCTTTTGGGTCAATTTAACCACTTCCGGTTGCTTCAGGAAGCTTAGAATCGACACAGGTAGACCTCATAGTGGTCTGATGGAATGTCATAAAAGACAGGTTCATACAGCATTCATAACCCATATAGACTCCAGGTTGTATTTAGGGTATTGTATTCGGAGCTTGTGTTGTATTCCTGCATGATTTTTATAGCATGACAAATTGGTGATGGTGACTGCCCAGTTAACCATATGGCAAATGCACAGTGACTTTGAAAGAGTGAGAAAACATTACCAAATGGACATTCTGAAATCAACACAAACAATGGCATCACCATAGTGTCCAGACTGTGCCGAGTCCAACGAGGTGCCCCGCTTGACCGTAGCTCGCTCGGTCTGAGCGCAGCGACCATGAGAAAAATAGGCCCAATATGAAGCCTGCACCAGTACGTCATTTGATTTTGGGTGACAGCGGCGGAACCGTTAGGTTTAGAAAGACAATTCAACCACAGGAATGTTCCTAACGTCCTCCTGATCTATCCAAGCCTATCCTTGACCGTGTGACATTAACCCTTCACAGTCAAAAGAAGGTGTTTACATAAAAACAGTGTTCATTGACTTCTCTCCCCATAGGAATACATTGGCTGCTCCACTAAATACAACCTGGAGTCTATATGGGTTATGAATGCTGTATGAACCTGTCTTTGGTACCAGTCCATCAGGCCACTATAAGGTCTACCTGTGTCGATTCTAAGCTTCCTGGACCAACCGGAAGTGGTTCAAATCGCCCTAAAAGTGTATACCCATAACCTGCCTGCAGTTTGATAGACATAGTGCATTCAACCCTGTGTAAATCAGTTAGTTTTAATGGTAAAGACTTAAAACTCAGGATTCTGTAATGGAATACCCCAATGAGGATGTATGTTGAGTTACAGCTTCCTGTGCCAACCGGAAGTGCCATAATTGGTGTCTCATGGGCTGTTTGGAGGGGTTAAAAAATTCAGATCTTTCCAAAACTTCATATATATGATTAGGCAACCCCCATGAACTGTAAATCAGTCATTTTTCCCATAAAAATTCAAAGGAAAACTAAATCACACAGATACACAACTTGGATGGAGGGACGTATTATTGGGGTGCGTAGAGACTGACAGTGCCTCCAATAGTTAGCTTTGAATGATATCAAATTGACTGATGGACAGTGACTTGCAGGTGACTCTTGTCCATTTGCAATATGTTTAAGCGGTGAGGTACCATCACCAAAAGCGACATTCTGAAATCAACCCTAACGAGCAATGGAGAGGTACCAGTATCACTGCCCAGCCATCCTGAGTTCATCGGGCCAGTCAATTTGGCATTACTGTATGATTTTTATAGCATGACAAATTGGTGATGGTGACTGCCCAGTTAACCATATGGCAAATGCACAGTGACTTTGCAAAATTGAGACAACATTTGCAATATGTTTTAACAGTGAGGTACCATCACCAAAAGTGACATTCTGAAATCAACCCAAACGAGCGATGGAGAGGTACCAGAATCACTGCCCAGCCATCCCGAGTTCATCGGTTCAGTCAATTTGGCATTCCTGCATGATTTTTATAGCATGACAAATTGGTGATGGTGACTGCCCAGTTAACCATATGGCAAATGCACAGTGACTTTGCAAGAGTGAGAAACATCACCAAATGGACATTCTGGAATCAACCCTAACGAGCGATGGAGAGGTACCAGAATCACTGCCAAGCCATCCCGAGTTCATCGGGCAAGTCAATTTGGCATTCCTGCACGAATTTTCAGTGACTTTGCAAAAGTGAGAAAACATTTGCAATATGTTTTAACAGTGAGGTACCATCACCAAAAGCGACATTCTGAAATCAACCCAAACGAGCGATGGAGAGGTACCAGAATCACTGCCCAGCCATCCCGAGGTCATCGGGCCAGTCAATTTGGCATTCCTGCATGATTTTTATGGCATGACAAATTGGTGATGGTGACTGCCCAGTTAACCATATGGCAAATGCACAGTGACTTTGCAAGAGTGAGAAACATCACCAAATGGACATTCTGGAATCAACCCTAATGAGCGATGGAGAGGTACCAGAATCACTGCCAAGCCATCCCGAGTTCATCGGGCCAGTCAATTTGGCATTCCTGCACGAATTTTCAGTGACTTTGCAAAAGTGAGAAAACATTTGCAATATGTTTTAACAGTGAGGTACCATCACCAAAAGCGACATTCTGAAATCAACCCAAACGAGCGATGGAGAGGTACCAGAATCACTGCCCAGCCATCCCGAGGTCATCGGGCCAGTCAATTTGGCATTCCTGCATGATTTTTATGGCATGACAAATTGGTGATGGTGACTGCCCAGTTAACCATATGGCAAATGCACAGTGACTTTGCAAAAGTGAGAAACATCACCAAATGGACATTCTGGAATCAACCCTAACGAGCGATGGAGAGGTACCAGAATCACTGCCAAGCCATCCCGAGTTCATCGGGCCAGTCAATTTGGCATTCCTGCACAAATTTTCAGTGACTTTGCAAAAGTGAGAAAACATTTGCAATATGTTTTAACAGTGAGGTACCATCACCAAAAGTGACATTCTGAAATCAACCCAAACGAGCGATGGAGAGGTACCAGAATCACTGCCCAATCATCCTGAGTTCATCGGGCCAGTAAATTTGGCATTCCTGCATGACTTTTATAGCATGACAAATTGGTGATGGTGAATGCCCAGTTAACCATATGGCAAATGCACAGTGACTTTGCAAAAGTGAGACAACATTTGCAATATGTTTTAACGGTGAGGTACCATCACCAAAAGTGACATTCTGAAATCAACCCAAACGAGCGATGGAGAGGTACCAGAATCACTGCCCAGCCATCCCGAGTTCATCGGGCCAGTCAATTTGGCATTCCTGCATGATTTTTATAGCATGACAAATTGGTAATGGTGACTGCCCAGTTAACCATATGGTAAATGCACAGTGACTTTGCAAAAGTGAGACAACATTTGCAATATGTTTTAACAGTGAGGTACCATCACCAAAAGTGACATTCTGAAATCAACCCAAACGAGCGATGGAGAGGTACCAGAATCACTGCCCAGCCATCCCGAGTTCATCGGTTCAGTCAATTTGGCATTCCTGCATGATTTTTATAGCATGACAAATTGGTGATGGTGACTGCCCAGTTAACCATATGGCAAATGCACAGTGACTTTGCAAAATTGAGACAACATTTGCAATATGTTTTAACAGTGAGGTACCATCACCAAAAGTGACATTCTGAAATCAACCCAAACGAGCGATGGAGAGGTACCAGAATCACTGCCCAGCCATCCCGAGTTCATCGGGCCAGTCAATTTGGCATTCCTGCATGATTTTTATAGCATGACAAATTGGTGATGGTGAATGCCCAGTTAACCATATTGCAAATGCACAGCGACTTTGCAAAAGTGAGAAAACATAAACAAATGGACATGATGAAATCAACACCACGAGTGATTGAAAGGAACAACAATCACTGCCCGGCCATCCCGAGTTCATCAGGCCAGTCAATTTTGCATTTCTGAAGGATTTTTGAGCATGTCAAATTTCTTATGACATTTGGCCCCCACAAAACATATGCCTTATGCACAAGTAAAAAAACAACAACATTATGATAATAAAATATGACTAGAGTATGTTGATACTGTTCTTATACGTGTGTAACTGACACAAAATTCTAAATGTTTTCGAAAAACGGTCCAGAAAGCACTTTTTTAGGGGTGTGTGAAGTTTTTTATGAAATTTTGCAATTATTGACTTTTGACTTCTGACTTCCTATGAAATCATATTGCAGATGGACAAAACACATGCAATAATGCGCAAGTAAAAAAATAAAAAAATAATGATAATAAAATTGGACAAAAGTATATTCATACAGTTCTTACACATGTGTAATTGACAAAAAAAGCGAAAGAATTTCGAAAAATGGTCCAGAAAGCACTTTTTTAAGGGGTGATAAGTTTTTGACAAAAAATCCATTTTTTCAAAATTTGGCTTTTGGATGTTGACTTGGAGTCCAATATCAATATGAAAAAAAACCACGGTGGAGCGCACACGCCACCTGTTGGATTTTTGAAGTGTTACAACTGGCAATAGCCATATGGCATTTGAAGTAAACTTTGCATGAATCAACGCCGATTTGGGTGGTATTGACCAATGTGTACATGGTTTGTCCTATGCCAATAATTTGCCATTCATTTTTGTCCACTACGGGGGTGAATTCCCTTACACACACCAGCCCTCCGGTGGCAGCTCCCCGCACCAGGCTTCCTGTGCGTGTCCTCGGCCCAGTACCACCAGTGCCAGCACCACGCATCAGGCCTACAGTGCGCCTCGCCTCTCCAGCGCTACCGGAGCCTTTCTCCTCTCCTGCGCTGCTGGAGCCTTTCTCCTCTCCTGCGCTGCCGGAGTCTCCCGCCTGTTCAGCGCTGCCGGAGCCTTTCTCCTCTCCTGCGCTGCTGGAGTCTCCCGCCTGTTTAGCGCAGCCAGAGCCCTCCTCCTCTCCTGCGCTGCTGGAGTCTCCCGCCTGTTTAGCGCAGCCAGAGCCTTCCTTCTCTACAGCGCTGCTGGAGTCTCCCGCCTGTTTAGCGCAGCCCGAGTTGTCAGTCTGCATGGAGCAGCCATAGCTGTCAGTCTGCATGGAGCAGCCAGAGCTGTCAGTCTACATGGAGCAGCCAGAGCTTTCAGTCTACATGGAGCAGCCAGAGCTTTCAGTCTACATGGAACAGCCAGAGCTGTCAGTCTGCATGGAGCAGCCGAAGCTGCCAGTCTGCATGGAGCTGCCAGTCTGCATGGAGCTGCCAGTCTGCAAGGAGCTGTCAGTCTGCAAGGAGCTGTCAGTCTGCAAGGAGCTGTCAGTCTGCAAGGAGCTGCCAGTCAGAAAGGAGCTGTCAGTCTGCATGGAGCTGCCAGTCTGCATGGAGCTGCCAGTCTGCATGGAGCTGCCAGTCTGCATGGAGCAGTCAGAGCTGTCAGTCTGCAAGAAGCCGCCAGAGCTGTCAGTCTACATGGAGCAGCCAGAGCCGCCAGTCAGCATGGAGCAGCCAGATCCGTCAGTCAGCCAGAATCTTCCAGATCTGCCAGTCAGCCAGACTCTTCCAGATCCGCCAGTCAGCCAGACTCTTCCAGATCCGCCTGTCAACCAGACTCTTCCAGATCCGCCAGTCAGCCAGGATCTGCCAGAACCACCAGCCAGCCAGGATCTGCCAGAACCGCCAGCCAGCCAGGATTTGCCGGATCCAACTACCTGGCTGAGCTTCCTCTCAGTGCCGGGCTTCCCCTCAGTCCCGAGCTGCCCCTCAGTCCCGAGCTGCCCCTCTGTCCCGAGCTGCCCCTCTGTCCCGAGCTGCCCCTCTGTCCCGAGCTGCCCCTCTGTCCCGAGCTGCCCCTCTGTCCCGAGCTGCCCCTCAGTCCCGAGCTGCCCCTCAGTTCCGAGCTGCCCCTCAGTCCAGTGGGGTTCTGGGTGAGGACTACTAGGCCATGGTCGGCGGAGAAGGTGGACTATCCTAGGACGCGAGGAGGGGGGACTAAGACATTTATAGAGTGGGTTCCACGTCCCGCGCCGGAGCCGGAGCCGCCACCATGGACAGACGCCCACCCGGACCCTCCCTATTGTTTTGATGTGCGCCCGGGAGTCCACACCTTAGGGGGGGGGGGGTTCTGTCACGCCCTGGTCGAAATATATTATGTTTATTCTTCATTTATTCGGTCAGGCCAGGGTGTGACATGGGTTTATTTGTGGTGTGTTTCGTCTTGGGGTTGTGTGGGGTGTATAGCATAGTCTATGGCTGCCTGAGGCGGTTCTCAATCAGTCAGGTGATTATCGTTGTCTCTGATTGGGAACCATATTTAGGTAGCCATATTCTTTGAGTGTTTTCGTGGGTGATTGTTCCTGTCTCTGTGTTTAGTTTCACCAGACAGGCTGTATAGTTTTTTCATGTTTCCGTCTGTTGTTTTGGTTCATGTTCAGTTATTTCACGTCTAGTCTACTTTCATTCAATAAACATGAGTAACCATCACGCTGCATTTTGGTCCGCTCCTCCTTCAACAGAAGAAAGCCGTTACATTATGGTAGAGAACTTAACATTCAATTATATGGCAACAGCTCTGGTGGACATTCCTGCAGTCAGCATGCCAATTGCACATTCCCTCAAAACTTGAAACATCTGTGGCATTGTGTTGTGTGACAACACTGCACATTTTAGAGTGGTCTTTTATTGTTCCCAGCACAAGGTGCACCTGCATAATGAACAGTTTCTTGATATGCCACACCTGTCAGGTGGATGAATTATAGTGGCAAGTGAGAAATGCTCACTAACAGGGATGTAACATATTTGGCCACAAAATTTGACATAAATACATATGGAAAATGTATGGAATATTTTGGGGATATTTTATTTCAGCTCATGAAACATGGGACCAACACTTTACATGTTACATATATATATATATATATTTTTGTTCAGTATATTTTAAAGTGAAACATCTGAGTCTCAGCATCACTCTGTTATCAGGGGGAATTGCCCTGTACCAATCCTCACCACTTGTCAGTCAGCATGGCTCAGTATTGAACAACATTTCAATGCCCAACCCACCTTGTGGAGAGCTATCCTACAATAGGTTTGAATTTCATACTTTAGCTTCACTACTCATATTGTTTAGCAATGACTATCAAATTCATTCAGTATAGAACTATCTTTCCAACCAATAGAAAGCAGCTGGTCATCATCTTCTCTACGTGACAAATGTCCTTTTCACAATGCTTTTATATAGCGTCAAAGAAATTAGAGGAACTCTCAGTACCACTAAGGATTAAGCTACGGGGTGATGTCATGGTTACCTGCAGGAAGTGCTTTGCAAAGAGGAGAGCCAAGGTAATTTACTTGGAACAGAATGGACTCCTGTATCTCCTGTCTCTGACTGCTGATCAGAGAAAAACTTCACCACCACGTATTCGTGACAGTGGACTTGCATGGAAAAATGGATGGAGATAGAGAAATGGTTTAAGGTAGTTCTCATTTATTTTAACTGCACAAAAACAGACACCGTAAAAGTTATCAAAATCGTTATTTCAATCAGATTGTATCTCAAAGTATGCGGTTAGTGGTTTACAATATTGGTAATTATTTGGTTCAGAGTCTGACCTCTCTTGGTCCCCTCTTCTTAATCACTGACCTCTTCCCCAGTGATGGACTTCCCTGTCTGTTCTCATCCTGCCTCTCCCCCCTCTTCTGCCACGCAGTCATGCTGGTCTTCCAAGTCCTCCTCCTCTACTAAACCCTTCCTTGGCTCTGGTTAAACCCTTGGTTAAACCCTTATGGTTAAATGTTAGCAAGCTAGCTAGCTAATGTTAGCTAGTTAGCATCCTAGCTAGCTGACATTAACCTAGCTTTCCTCATCAAATCCTGCTTTAATAAGAGAAGATAATATTGAAATCATAGTTGATTAGCTAGCTAGTTGGTCAGCTAGTTGCTCTACTGAAAAACTATTGAACTTACCTCTTTATTATTGTCAGCCATCGTTCGCCTTTCACTTTCCCCTTTTTTCTCTCTGGTCAAAAATCCAGTTAGAGAGCAGTCAAGCCGTGATTAGTCCAAATAATCTGACCAGTAAACTGCTACAGGTTATGTTCATTGGCTAGAATTTCCCCCTGTTATAAAATTATAGTAAGCTGGAAAATTGGTGGGAGAAAAGTAGAACACATTCATAAATGGAGAAAAGAGTCTAAAAATAAATCATAAGGAATACGTTTTTTAACTTCTTGAAACTCCCCATCCCGGATCCGGGATCGTGACTAAAGCCTCAGGCTCATTAGCATAACGCAATGTTAACGATTTCTGAAAATCGCAAATAAAATGAAAATAATGCGTCTGCTCTCAAGCTTAGCCTTTTCTTAACAACACTGTCATCTCAGATTTTCAAAATATGCTTTTGAACCATAGAAATTGACTAATTTGTGTAAGAGTATGCAAAGCTAGCATAGCATTTTGAGTAGCATTTAGCACGCAACATTTTCACAAAAACCAGATAACCAAATAAATAAAATCATTTACCTTTGAAGAGCTTCTGATGTTTTCATTGAGGAGACTCTCAGTTACATACCAAATGCGCAGTTTTTCCTGAAAGCGTCTGTGTGTAGGAGAAATCTTTCCGTTTTCTACATTGCGTCTGGCTACCGAAACGAAACGAAAATTCAGTCACCTACAACGTAAAACCTTTTCCGGATTAACTACATAATATCGACCGAAACATGGCAAACGTTGTTTGGAATCAATCCTCAAGGTGTTTTTTCACATATCTCTTCATTGATATGCAGTTCGTGGAAGCTTGCTCTCCTCTCTGTATCCCATGGAAAAATACTGGCAGGTGACTTTTGCGCACCAATTTCGGCGCAGGACACCGGGCGGACACCTGGTAAATGTGGTCTCTTATGGTCAATCTTCCAATGATCTGCCTACAAATACGTCACAATGCTGCAGACACCTTGGGGAAACGACAGAAAGGGCAGGCTCATTCCTCTCGCATTCACAGCCATATAAGGAGACAATGGAAAACAGAGCCTCAAAAATCCTGCTCATTTCCTGGATGCCGTCTCATCTTGGTTTTGCCTGAAGCTCACGTTCTAGGGCACGCACAGAAAATATCTTGGTAGTTCTGGACACGTCAGAGTGTTTTCTTTCGAAAGCTATCAATTATATGCATAGTCGAGCATCTTTTTGTGACAAAATATCTTGTTTAAAACGGGAACGTTTTTCATCCAAAAATGAAATAGCGCCAGAGCATCAACAGGTTAAGTGTCTGTCCTGTATCTATGAGATATAAGAAAGCTCAGGAAAAAACATTTTTATAACATATTTAACCCCTTTATTTGGGTAGGCACAAAACTGCTTCCATTAATTTTTTAAACCCAGTACTAGTGAACTTCACACGAGTCCCGTGACACTTGTGGGTGCCATAGAGTAAAATCTATCCTTTCCACAGTGGGGTCACATTAGTTTGTAGCCCACACGGTTCAGACGCTAAAACAGAATGTGGCACATCGATTTTACCGACTTGGGGGTCGTAGAGTCTCATCTTTCCATAGAGTGGTCATAATCATTTCAAGGCCAAATCGTTCAGACTCTTTTCACCAAGTTTCGGGATGTCTCATGGTCTGACAAACAGCGCTCTATCTTTGCCACCTTTCACCGCAGTCTCGGAAGTTTGACATCAGTGGATGCGGTGGATTGAGATGCATCAAATGCATATCTCTGGATTTTTTTATATGTTACTTAGATTGCCGCACCGGTGAATCAAGGTTTCTTTCTTTTCCCTCTGTCATTTAGGTTAGCATTGTGTAGTAACTACAATGTAGTTGATCAATCCTCAGTTTTCTCCTATCATAGCCATTAAACTCTGCAACTATTTTAAAGTCATCATTGGCCTCGTTTCCTTCCTCTGTGGAAACTGAGATAAGAAGGACGCCTGTATCTTTGCAGTGACAAAGTGTAATTAATAACTTCACCATGCTTCAAAGGGATATTCAATGTCAGCTTTTTTTCTTCTTCCCTATCTACCAATAGATGCCATTCGTTACGAGGCATTGGAAAACCTCCCTGGTCTATGTGGTTTAATCTATGCACAACTGAGAGACCTTACAGATAATTGTATGTGTGGGGTACCGAGATGACTCATTCAAAAATCATGTTTAAACACTATTAATGCACACAAAGTGGGTTTGTGCAACTTATTATGTGATTTGTAAAGCAATTTTGAGGTTGAATAATTGACTCTTGACATTTTATTAATAAAAGTACAATTGTCTACTTTGACATTGTAATGAACACAAAGGGAGACAGAGAGCTCGTTTCAAGCACATTGCGCAGCAGGACCACAGGCGGAGGCAGGTTTGAGAGTGTGAGTTGAAAGAAGTCATTACAGACATTATGGGGTATTGTTTATAGGCCAGTGACACATCTCAATATAATAAATTTCAAATGTATGCTGTATCACAACAAAATGTGGGAAAATTCAAGGGAGGTGAATACTTTCCAAAGGCACTGTACACTTGGATCATTGGGTAAACCTTGCATCTTGAGCTGGATTGACATATTGAATAGCGAACCATTGATTGTAGCTTTGCTGGCCCTTTCCTCTCTGATGAAGTAGTGCTAGTGTTATGATTTGTTCTATCAGGATAAGAGGATGGTAAATAGCCTACTATACAGAGCTACATTGTTGCAGTATCAGGGTCAACGGTAATGTAATGTTTGTTAACAGACACCTCAAACTAGTTTTTAACTATTTTATTTCAGTACCTCTGTTTTGCAACAATAGAGTGTCACATAAAATTTCAATTGAGAGAATAAGGTTGCCAGCTCTCTATATTGAGTTTTTTTGTCAGAGTTTTGTAGTAATTCACCTGTATTCAGCCACCCCTGGGTATCTGGCCTAGATCCTCCAACTTCATTCATGTAAAATGCTCACCTGCCATGCATGGTTACCAAGTTCACCAAGTTTGAAAGTTTGTCTTGTGGGGACAGTGCAACTTTGAGAAAAGAAGTTTATTGTAAATGTCAAATAGCATATTAGTTAACAGCCAATGAGATTTATGTCTTGGAGGAGGGCTTTGATGTGGGTGTTTCTTGTGTTTGTCTGCAAGTGGGAAGTGTTTGTCAATGCAAAACAGTAACACGGTTATAGTCACTCACCGGTCTAGATAACATGAAAACTAGTCTAACCAGCTCGGGTATGGCAACTAAAATGTTCAGTGAGGTTTTCTCTCTTTTGTGTCACCCTGGCTTATCTTGCTTATTTTCCAACTCTTGTAACAGGAGTAGCCAATCGTCCTCCTGGTGAGCAATTTGGTAGCCTACTATATGCTCTTTTGTTCCAGCCCACACACGTGATACTGCTAATTTGCTGCCCGGCTTGACTTTGATTAACCAAATCAGGTGTCAATGTTCTAGGTGAATGGAATAAGGTTTCTTTGGAGCGCTGCATCCATTCCTCCACCGCAGGAGCCTCGGTCTGGCTTGGATGCCACGGTGCCAGGACCGGCTGGTACCCCAACACACACTGAAAGGGGGGCACATTAGTAGAGGAGTGGCGTGAGTTCCTGGCCATTTCGGCACAGGGGATGTATCTCGCCCACTCCCCTGGCCGGTCCTGGCAGTACGACCGCAGAAACCTACCCACCTCCTGCTTTACTCTCTCCACCTGCCCATTACTTTCAGGGTGATAACCGGAGGTCAGGCTGACCGAGACCCCCAGACGCTCCATGAACGCCCTCCATACTCGGGACGTGAACTGGGGGCCCCGATTAGAAACGATGTCCCGACGTGGGTGAATAATGCCTCCGCAGTCTGTAGGGCTGTAGGGATACCGGGCAACGGGAGGAGGCAACAGGACTTAGAGAACCGATCCACAATCACCAGAACCGTGGTGTTCCCCTGAGACGGGGGAAGATCGGTCAGGAAATCTACGGATAGATGTGACCATGGCCGTTGTGGAACGGGGAGGGGTTGTAACTTCCCTCTAGGAAGGTGCCTAGGAGCCTTACTCTGGGCGCATACCGAACAGGAGGAGACATAAACCTTAATGTCCCTAGCCAAGGTAGGCCACCAATACCTCCCCCAAAGGCTCCCCACTGTCCTCCTCACCCCAGGGTGACCCGAGGAGGGTAGGACGTGAGCCCACCGAATCAGTTGGTCCCGAACACCAAGCGGCACGTACTTCCGCCCCGCCGGACACTGAGGAGGCGCGGGTTCAGCCCGTAACGCCCGCTCGATGTCCGAGTCCACCTCCCATACCATTGGTGCTATCAGCCTTGAGGCGGGAAGGATGGGAGTAGGTTCGGTGGACCTATCCTCCGTGTCGTAAAGGCGGGACAGTGTGTCCGCCTTCATATTCTGGGAGTCCGGTCTATACGATAAAGTGAACCGGAATCGGGTGAAAAATATGGCCCACCTTGCCTGACGCGGGTTCAGTCTCCTAGCTGCCGAATATACTTCAGATTTTGGTGGTCGGTCTAGATGAGAAAGGGTGCTTAGCCCCCTCAAGCCAGTTTCTCCACACCTTCAGAGCCCTGACCACCTTTAACAACTCCCGGTCCCCCACATCATAGTTGCGCTCCACTGGGCTGAGCTTCCTCGAGAAGAAAGCGCAGGGGCGGAGTTTTGGTGGCATACCCGAGCGCTGTGATAGCACGGCACCCACCCCAGCCTCGGACGCGTCCACCTCCACTATGAATGCTAGAGAGGGGTCCGGATGCGCCAACACGGGTGCATCCGTGAACAGCGCCTTCAACTTGTTGAAAGCTCCGTCCGCCACTGCTGACCACCGCAACCGCACCGGCCCCCCCTTCAGCAGTGAGGTAATTGGAGCCGCTATCTGGCCAAAACCCCGGATAAACCTCCAGTAGTAGTTGGCAAAACCCAAAAACCGCTGCACCTCTTTTACCGTGGTCGGAGTCAGGCCAATTACGCACGGCCTTACTGCGGTCACCCTCCATCTCCAACCCCGAGGTGGAAATGTGATAACCCAGAAAGGAGACGGCTCGTTTGGAGAACACACACTTCTCAGCCTTGACGTATAGGTCATGCTCCAGCAGTCTACGAAGCACCTTGCGTACCAGAGACACATGCGCGGCGTGATTGGCTGAGTAGATCAGAATGTCATCGATATAAATAACCACTCCCTGCCCGTGCAGGTCCCTGAGAATCTCGTCTACAAAGGATTGGAAAATGGCTGGAGCATTCTTTAACCCATACGGCATGACGCAGTACTCATAATGGCCCGATGTGGTACTAAATGCGGTTTTCCACTCATCTCCCTTCCGAATACGCACCAGGCTATACGCGCTCCAGAGATCCAATTTTGTGAAGAACTGCGCTCCCTGAAATGATTCCACTGCCGTAGCAATGAGAGGTAGTGGGTAGCTGAACCCCACTGTGATGGCATTTAGACCTCTATAATCAATACACGGACGCAAACCTCCCGGCTTTTTCTTCACAAAAAAGAAACTCAAGGAGACGGGTGAGATGGAGGACCGAATGTACCCCTGTCCCAGAGACTCCATGATATATTTCTCCATAGCCAACGTCTCCTCTTGGGACAATGGGTACACGTGACTCTTGGGAAGCGCAGCGTTTACCTGGAGATCTATCGCACAATCCCTTCCCGGTCGATGTGGTGGTAATTTAGTCGCCTTCTTTTTACTGAAAGCGATTGCCAAATCAGCATACTCAGGGGGAATGCATACCGTGGGAACCTGGTCTGGACTCTCCACCGACGTGGCACCGATGGAAACTCCCAGACACCTTCCAGAACTCTCCTCTGACCACCCCTGGAGAACCCCCTGTCTCCACTAAATTTTAGGATTGTGCCGGGCCAGCCAGGGAATCCCTAGCACCACTGGAAACGCATGCGAATCAATAATGTAGAGACTGATACGCTCCCTATGATTCCCCTGCGTTACCATGTCCGGAACCGTGGTCTCCCTGACCACCCCTGACCCTAATGGCCGGCTATCTAGGGAGTGCACGGGAAAGGGAGAATCTATCGGCACAAGCGGAACACCTAATTCAATAGCGAGTCCACGATCCATAAAGTTCCCAGCTGCGCCTGAATCGACTAGCGCCCTATGCTGGGAAGAGGGGAAAAATTTAAGGAAAAAAATCAAGACAAACATGTGACCAACAGGGGGTTCTGGGTGAGTTTGGTGCTGACTCACCTGAGGTGATCGAGAAATGTTCCGCCTGCCATCTCGACTCCCAGACGGACCCCCCCAGCACCAATCAGCCGTGTGTCCTCTCCGACCACAGCTGGTGCAGAGGGAGCCTCCTCCTCCGGTACCCCTTGGCACAGCCCCTCCCAACTCCATCGGAACGGGAGTGGAGGTGCTGGGTGGTGGAACACACAGGACCCTCTCCAAACGCCTGCGGGCAGCCAGCAGATTGTCCAGTCGGATGGACATGTCAATCAGCTCATCCAAGGAAAGAGCGGTGTCCCGACACGCTAGCTTCCTGCGGACGTCCTCCCGGAGACTACACCGGTAGTGGTTGATAAGGGCCCTGTCGTTCCACCCAGATCCTGCTGCCAAGGTCCGGAACTCCAACGCGTAATCCTGGGCGCTCCTCTTCTCCTGCCGGAGATGGAATAGTCGTTCTCCCGCCGCTCTGCCATCTGGAGGGTGGTCAAACACGGCGCGGAAGTGGCGGGAAAACTCTGGGTAGTGCTTCTTTGCTGAGTCTGGGCCATTCCAGACTGCGTTCGCCCACTCCAAAGCACGACCCGTGAGGCAGGAGATGAGGACACTCACCCTCTCCGCTCCCGAGGGAGTGGGTCTGACGGTGGCCAGGAGCGTAAGATGGAGGGTGCTGGAGTCAGGAGATGGGGAGTCGTGAGGGGGGGGAGGCGAAGGTGGAGAGAGGAGACCACTTCTCTCCCATCGGTCCATTCTCTCCATCACCTGATCCATAGCCATTCCGATCCGATGGAGAACGGTGGTATGATTTAGAACCCTTTCCTCCATCGATGGGAGGGGATTGGCTGTTGCTCCTGCTGACTCCATTCCTCAGGGTGCTGGATTCTGTAACGTTCTGAGTGTAGTGGGTGAGAAGTCAGGCGCAGGAAGCAGAGAGTTCAGGGGAGTGCTACTTTAATGCACCAAAACGGCGAACATAAGCCAACCCCACGAAAACACAGGGCGTCTAACAAAACAAACGCCCCAAACAGGGGGACCTCAAAACCCACGAAATGGGAAAACACGTAACTCACAGACATGCACACAAGTTACACAAAACAGAAGGTCACAATAATTAATCCCGCACAAGGAACCAGGCGGGCCGGCTGACTAATAAAGCCTCACTAATTATACCCAACTCAAAACAGGTGCACTCAATAAATACATAAGGAGGGGGTGGAAATAATCAGTGGCAGCTAGTAGGCCGGCGACGACGACCACCGAGTGCCACCCGAACGGGACGGGGAGCCACCTTCGGTCGGAGTCGTGACAATGTGCCAGTTAAGATTTTCATCGGGACATATTCGTGGAACAGTTTCATTTAATTTATAATAGTCTTTGTATCTAAAAAGCATTGTCTGTTGTTAATCTACATTCTACAATATAAATATAAATTAAAATGATACAAATCTAAAAGGAACTTTTGGTGCCACTGTCAACTATGTAAAAGTAGCCGACATAAAGCAACACATAAAAACAATGCATCCTGCATGCAGAAAATATCCCGATACAATTAAATATCCTATAAATCACATTGCCTATCCATGGCCTGTCTGCAACAAACTGGAAACACTGTATCAACTATCAACTGGGTCAGTTATTGACGAGTGGTTATCAAAAGGGAGAGAGCTGGAAATATTGTTCAAAAACTTTGTGGAACTATTGTCTTTCTTAACAGATTCTAATAACAGACTTTGTTTACTTGCTGTTTGAGGTTGAGAAAAATTAATTTGAGAAGCTCCACAGCTCATCAGTGGTGGTGAGATAAGACGTTCAGAAATAGTTTGGATATATATGGTATAATGGGCACATTTATAGGCCTACATTTGCATGCAGGTCAGGTAGATTAGTCGTACTTCTATATGCGTAATCAGGTGTGAGTCCTGACTTAATTAAAACATTGATAGGAGAGTTTCAAACAAAAAACTATGAACAAAATGATAAAACTCATAAATGGAATTAAATGAACATAAACTTGTTTCTCACAATATAGTATAGGTTGTGAGTTCTGCAATACAAATATCCACTCCAACATTGAGACGGTAAATTACCGTAACCAAATAAACATTGCAGATTAGAAATATTGTGAATTAACGGTAAATGTAGGCTCCTACTGGTGATATTTGTAATGGTGTATTGATAGAGGTGGCAAACAATGCACACAATGAAGTTATGCAACAATGAATATGTAGGTAGAGAGACACAATCCCCATATTCTTGAACGGTGACCTCCCCGCAGCCTCTTCAATGGATTAATCCACAAATCAGATAGGTGTCTCGTGGTAAAAATCTAGATTTTGTGACTGACTTAAAAAAAATGTTTTCATTACAGACCCCATTTGTCATACAGTATTCCATTCCATAAGTAACCCAGACCTTATCAAAGTTGCACAGTATACTCTTAATCTTGTAATAAATCAAATCTAGTGATACATAATTTGACATTTCTGCCATCCATTGTGACATTGTGGGAGGATGACCAACTTTCCAATTAATGGCAATGCTTTTCTTAGTTGCTATACATGCTATGGTTACACAGTTTCTTATTTTAATATCAACATTTGCCAGAATGTTCTGAACATCTGCCAGAATGTAGCCAACTCACATGAGGCATGACAATGAATTGCTTTGGTGTACATTTATACATTATATTATCCAAGAATAGAATCAATGGTTCAATAATTGAAATGACCATTATTCCCAGATCTCAGACTGAAGCCTACCCAACAACTCAAGATGGATCATGTATCTATTCACTGATTGTTATAATATACTGCAAAAGTCACCTGAGGTCTTTAGACTGGCCTTCCCTCGCTGTCTGAACCTGCTAAGACATGATGAGCATAGTGCTGTGTACTGACTGTGCACTATAACAGTGATGCTGGTAGAGCTGTTTATACAGTGTTCGTGTGAAAAGTAGGGAATGATATAGGAAAACTGACAGATCAATAACGTTATATTGCTATAGTGACTCTAATAAAAACTCACATTGCGCTCTCAAAAAACATCAGAATATCGGTCTTCCATCCTTTGGCTGCTGGTTCCATTAGATACACATTTTTTAGGTTATTAAGTATTATTAAGCATCTATGTGCTTATGACCAGGCCTCCTCAGTGTGTCTCTCAAAATAAGTGGATATTCACAACCACTTTGGAAGAAAATTCATTGTTGCATTGATGCAATAAGAATAATATGCGTGTAGAAAGTATGGTTGAATGTAGGCTACACATTTAGAGTGATATGATGTGCATAAACAAGATACAAGAAATACCGAACAGAAATATCACATCACTACATTTTTAGAAATCCAAGATTAACATATATTACATATTCATATTCTGACAAGTCGAAATGATATATTCTTGTTTTTTATGAATGATTGTTTTAGAAATGGCACAAAGTAGGCTATGTATAGCTTCAGGCAGTAAATCAAATGATTTACACTTGTTATTGGACAAACCTTGAGTTGGATTGACATATTGACTAGCCAACCATTGATTGTAGCTTTGTTGGCCCTTCCCTCTCTGATGTAGTGGTAGTGTTATGATTTTTTTCTTCTAGCACAACAGGATGTAAAATAGCCTACTATACAGAGCTACATTGTTGCAGTATCGGGTTCAACGGAAGTGCAAAATTCAATAACAGACACCTCAAACTAGTTTTAACTATTTTATTTCAGTGCCAGGAGTAGTTACCTCTGTTTTGCAACAATGTTTGTTTTGCAACAATAGAGTGTCACATAGCTTTCAGTTGTCTTGAATTGTTGATACACCTTAGTTTTCTCAAGATTAAGTGTAGAACTTTATGTCACCTACAAATGTATCAAAATACACGTTTTACATGTAATAACAGAATATATACTATATTTAATCAATTGTTTTTCTCCCACTGTAAAATTAGTAAATTCTGTATTGCAATGACAATCTTTTGTGTTCTATCTTCAGAGTTGATTGAATTTACAGCAGGTGAAATAATAAAGAAATACAGATAGTTTCACCCCAATTTGGTGTGATATATGACTCAATATCAAATCTGCTGTGGAACGGCTCAAATTAACAAGCAAGTATAACACTTTTTAAAGTTACTACATGTGGGAAGCATGTTGTCAACGCTTCAGTTTGTCCAGATTTGGTTACATTTAGGAAAACTGCAATGATTATTGTGTAAGAATAGATTATAATAATCTTTATAGTTGAGGTGTATATGTTAACATACAAGATATCTGAACATGCCAATTTCCCTATTGCGTATTTGTGACAGAGCTTTTTGATGACACACAGTTCAAGCCAAAGTTCAACACATTGGTTGAAATTGTCTCTATTTTTATTCTCCTAGCAGATAGATCAAGCTTGAGAAGCTAACACCACTTTACATATTCTTGACCTTATCATAATTTTCACTCACAGGCCACAGGTCAACATAGTATGATCAACAATATGTGTTTGTAGTATCTTTCCGCTGCAGCCAACTTCTTGTTAGGCCCAGTTCAATATTGTTGCATCATTCACATCAGACCAGTCTGAAGGGAGGCCATTAAGACTAATGCCACTGTAAACCTCCCTGGGACTAACCCTTCAATTGGCCTAACAAGAGACAAGAGACGGTAACCAAGGCCTACCTTTGTTGTTGTTTCATTCTCTCTGATCTCACAGGTAGGTGTTGCTGTAAGGTTTTCAAGGGAATTAAGAGATACAGTGGACTAATGACCTGTTTTCTGAAGACTGACGGCCAAACAAATACAGTAAACATGTTTTCCTGCTCAATTGACCAGCTTCTACATACCCTAAGGCATGAGGATAATGAACAGGCCTCCAAGTCGTTACTTAACATCCCAATGTCTCTGCGTTTCTATGTGGTATGCACTATGTTATATCTCAAACACACAATATTACATATAATGTTTTACCTTCCCTTGAAGAAATTCCCATATAAATAGAGTGCATTTCAAAACACTGAAATCACAAATGAGTTGTCTTTGTAATGATTGCAATTTCCAGCAAAACTAAAACAAGTGGCCATCTGTCAAGTTGCAGGCATAAGGGTATTGTGTTTCAGTCGTCCATAAGCCTAATATTAGTCAGGCCTGTGTACTACAGCTGTAGGATCTTTAGGTATTTGAAAAATAAATATTGACAAATTATTTGATAAAATTTGGAATTTGGCCTTTATTACTACAGCCCATCAAAACGCAATTAAAAACACATTCATAAATGTCCAAAAAGACAATCCAAAAATAAATCACAACGAATAAGGTTTTGAAGTGTCAGGTATATATCTAGGAGATATAAAATAGCTAAGGAAATATTTGTGTTTTTTTGGACACATGTATAACCCCTTATTTTTGTTGGCACAAAACTACCTCCATACTTCCATTCTTTTGTATGGGTTACCTTCAGATGAGTCCCGTGACACTGAGCAAAACAGAGAACGCCATCGAGTTCATGAGAGTCTCCCCTTTCCATAGTGGGGTCATATTAGTATGTACAGTGGTTCCTTCTTTAAAAGTTGCGTCATACTGCGGCACACCCTGCCTGCTGCTGCAGCATTCTGTGGCACATCATTTAATTCTCAGCCATTTCTTCTGTTTCTGCAAGTTATTGATAGTTTGCCACCAGGGGGCATCTTTGAGACTCATTTGATAGTGTTCCGTGTTGGCATTAAAACCATTTTTTTAATAACATAGTATATGGGATTGATTTGAAGAAATTTGGCTCAATTAATTTGATTAATATCATGGTGTTTCCATTCAGAGAAATATTGGCAGTTTGTAAAATCAGACAGTTGCGCTCTCAGAGCGCATACTGGACATTCGGGCAGAGGAGTTGGGTTGATCTGAGTGTTCTGGCCTTACAACGGAAGTCAAGCACCCAAGCTAACGTTGGCTAGCTACTTCCAGACACAAATGAGATCACTCCGACCATTTACTGACACCGGCCATATTCAAAGGGTGTTGAGTGCTCATAAAGTAATTATTTTGCGCTCTGGTACACTCAGACGAGTGTGCTCTGAAATCTGTGTAGATAGTAGGCTGGACACATGAAATTTTTAACAACGTTCTTTTCTGATTAAAAAATGAGTTCATTGCATCCGCCGTGGAGCCCAGTTTCATAATATGACCGACCATATTTCCCAGCTGCTTGCTGTCGTTTTGAAGTAATCGCGAAAAAACAGGCCTCAGGTTTATTTTTCACCCTGCCAGCTCCTATTAGATCTAATGAGCACTGTGGCACCAACTCACCTTCCGAACATTCTATTCCAAGCTTATTGTTCAATGGCACAATGCCTGCTTCGCTGTTGTTGGCAATGAGACCTGCTCACATTGTTTTATGTAAACAACAAAATGTAAACAACACTGGGGTGGCAGGGTAGCCAACTGACAAGGTACAAATCTGTCGTTCTGCCCCTGAACAGGCACTTAATCCGCTGTTTAGATTTGTTTCAAGTTGGATGTAACCGGTGTGAAGTCAGCAGAGTGCGCGCTAATGGTGTTTCAATTGGTGACATCACTCACTCTGAGACGTTGAAGTAGTTGTTCCCCTTGCTCTGTAAAGGCTGGGGCATTTGTGGAGCGATGGTTAATGATGGTTCAAGGGTGGCTGTTGTCTATGTGTGTAGAGGGTCCCTGAGTTCTGTGACACTTGTGGGTATATTCAAAGATATACATTTTGCTCATCAGTGCCCCCTCAACATTTGGGGAGCATGATGCCCCTGGCTGGATGTGTTGTGCCAGTCAAGAAGTCATGGGGTGGCAAGGTAGCCTAGTGGTTAGAGCGTTGGACTATTAACCGGAAGGTTGCAAGTTCTAACCCCTGAGCTGACAAGGTAAAAATCTGTTGTTCTGCCCCTGAACAGGCAGTTAACCTACTGTTCCCAGGCTGTCATTGAAAATAAGAATTTGTTTTTAACTGACTTGCCTAGTTAAATAAAGGTAAAACAAAAATCTGCCATGAGGCCTGTGAACAGTCCCCTGGGGGTAGATAGTATTTTGTACAAAGACCATTTTTTTCTGACAATATTTTACAGCATTTTGCAATTGAAATGTTTTTCATAACAATTTATTTAATCATTAACTGGTGCAAAAACTAGCTACTACCAAAGTCTAGCCCTCCTCTGATTCACTTCATGTAGCTGAGCAGTGGTAAAAAAAACAATTGCACAGACATGAGCTAAAATTGGCTGAGATCTGAGCATTTTGTGGAAAGCCTTTAAAGACAAAGAAAAATTAACCCATGTGGTCCAAATTTCCAATTAGAAATATGGCCATGCTCTCAAAAAGTTATGTTCAAAATGTAGCAAAGTGCCCAAAAAAATGGTATTGAACTCCACCCAGGAGATAGTGTTTGTGCTGCATGGACTGGACGTGGCATATTTACTTCAGATTGACTCTCATCCTATGCCTCTTCACCATTTTTGTCAATCTGATACTGATTGTTAACATTTTTCTGTAGAAAATGTTGTATTTATTTCTCTGTAATCTGTGTATTAATGGTATCTATGGCATTTCAGCTTTCTACCCGAAGATACTTCATGACCTTTTATTTGACTCTCATGTACATTGGGTGCCTGACCCAGATGTGTCATCTACTCCTATGCTTTCTGTGAATTCACCAGCTTGACAGTGATGACATATGACAGGTATGTTGCCATCTGCAAGCCGTTACAATACCACTCTATCATGACCACTCGAAAAGTATGGACACTGCTTTGTCTTACGTGGCTTTTTTCATGGCTAGAAAATAGCATTGGGATGGGTTACCCCTCTGTGGCGTCTACGGCAATAAACTCTACTGCTCAAACTGGGCGGTCGTGAAGCTCTCATGTGTGGACACCACTCTGACCAACCTCTGCTTCTTCATTGTCACGTTTTCTCACGTCTCTCAAACATTACTCGTCCTGATTTCCTATGTGTTCCTGGGCGGAGAGGAGGAAGTTCATGCAGACCTCATCTAATCATGCTGACTAACTTCACCATATCCATGACCTTGGATGGGATGTACGCTCGCTACGGCAGCAACACCAGCCTGCTGGCCCTGAGGAATATCATGGCAGTGGAGTTCCTAGTTGTGCCTCCTCTTGTGAACCTTATCATATACGGAATGAAACTCACTCAGATTCGGAATAAAGTTGTATAGATGTTCAACAGTAAAGTTCCTGCCCTACGCTAAATGTATTGTAGTGATGCACTTGTGTGTATCAACATATTTTTCTTGTTGATCTAAAATGTGCAATATACTTCATTTTACGTAAAGATATATTAACAATGTTCATGTGTAATTAAGACATTAGGAAGGAAAACAATTAAAATCTTGGTACTTTATCTAAAAATATAAATCAATCAATCTAAATCAATAAATCTAAAATCTAAATCAATAAATTAATCAAATTTAATTTAATTAAAATCATGACATTTGCCATCAATGACCTTCGTCAGAAAAAACTTTGACCCTCTCATTTGTTGTTAATGACAGATTCAGGTGTTTGGCTGGCCAACTAAGTGAAAATAGCTGTATATAGCAGTATATAGTATATAAACTCAGCAAAAAAAGAAACGTCCCTTTTTCAGGACCCTGTCTTTCAAAGATAATTTGTAAAAATCCAAATAACTTCACAGATCTTCATTGTAAAGGGTTTCAACACTGTTTCCCATGCTTGTTCAATGAACCATAAACAACTAATGAACATGCACCTGTAAAACGTTCGTTAAGACAGTAACAGCTTACAGGCGGTAGGCATTGAAGGTCACAATTATGAAAAAACTTAAGACACTATAAAGGTCTTTCTACTGACTCTGAAAAACACCAAAAGAAAGATGCCCGGGGTCCCTGCTCATCTGCGTGAACGTGCCTTAGGCATGCTGCAAGGAGGCATGACGACAGCAGATGTGGCCAGGGCAATAAATTGCAATGTTCATATTGTGAGATGACTAAGAAAGCGCTACAGGGAGACGGACGACAGCTGTTCGTCATCGCCATGGTAGACCACGTGTAACAACACCTGCAACGGATCGGTACATCCAAACATCACACCTGCGGGACAGGTGCAGGATGGCAACAACAACTGCCCGAGTTACCCCAGGAATGCACATCCCTCCCATGAGTACTCAGTCTGTCCGCAACAGGCTGAGAGAGGCTGGACTGAGGGCTTGTAGTCATGTTGTAAGGCAGGTCCTCACCAGACATCACCGGCAACAAGGTCACCTATGGGCAGTAACCCACCGTCGCTGGACCAGTCGGGACTGGCAAAATGTGCTCTTCACTGACGAGTCGCGGTTTTGTCTCTTCAGGGGTGATGGTCGGATTCACGTTTATCATCAAAGGAATGAATGTTACACCCAGGCCTATACTCTGGAGTGGGATAGATTTGGAGGTGGCGGGTCCGTCATGGTCTGGGGCGGTGTGCCACAGCATCCTCAGACTGAGCTTGTTGTCATTGCAGGCAATCTCAACACTGTGTGTTACAGGGAAGACATCCTCCTCCCTCATGTGGTACCCTTCCTGCAGGCTCATTGTGACATGACCCTCCAGCATGACAATGCCACCAGCCATACTGCTCATTCTGTGAGTGATTTCCTGCAATACAGGAATGTTAGTGTTCTGCCATGGTCAGCGAAGAGCCCGGATCTCAATCCCATTGAGCACATCTGGGACCTGTTGGATCGGAGGTTGAGGGCTAGGGCCATTCCCCCAGATATGTCCAGGAACTTGCAGGTGCCTTGGTGGAAGAATGGGGTAACATCTCACAGCAAGAACTGGCAAATCTGGTGCAGTCTATGAGGAGGAGATGCACTGCAGTACTTAATGTAGCTGGTGGCCACACTAGATACTAACTGTTCATTTTGTTTTTGATACCCCTTTGTTCAGGGACACATTATTCAATTTCTGTTAGTCACATGTCTGTGGAAATTGTTCAGTTTATGTCTCAGTTGTTGAGTCTTGTTATGTTCATACAAATATTTACACATGTTAAGTTTGCTGACATGAAATAATAGTGAAGACAACAATTCTATGACATAACAGATATGGAATCCTTACCTTAGTGTTCTTGAGCACAGGGACTATGGTGGTCTGAGGGAAACATGTTGGTATTAAAAACTCAGACGGGGAGAGGTTGAAAATGTCAATGAAGACACTTTCCAGTTGGTCAGCGCATGCTCAGAGTACATGTCCTGGTTATCTGTCTGGCCCTGCGTCCTTGTGAATGTTGACATGTTTAAAGGTCTTATTCTTATCGGCTATGGAGAGCGTGATCACACAGTCGTCCAGAACAGCTGATGCTCTCATGCATGCTTCAGTGTTACTTGCCTTGAAGCGAGCATAGAAGTAATTTAGCTCATCTGGTAGGCTTATGTCACTGGGCAGCTCTCGGCTGTGCTTCCCTTTGTAGTCTGTAATAGTTTGCAAGCACTGCCACATCCGACGAGTGTCGGAGCCGGTGTCGTACGATTCGATCTTAGTCCTGTATTGTCGCTTTGCCCATTTGATGGTTCAGATATCACATAAAAACACATTAGACATGTTCCCCTGTGATGAGGGGGCCTGAGTGAAAAGGTTTGGGAACCACCGCTCTAGTGTTTAACAATATTACAAAAGCTAAAATAATTATTGGCTTAATTCTGCTGTCCTGGTTGTATTCTTTTTCATGGATGTCATCCCTATATCCCTGACTTTGCGGTAATGTTATAGACAGAGTGTATTGTGACAACTGGTCGGTAGTCAAGCTTGCCTGTTCAAATATTGCACAAAAATATGATATGGGGTCTTGTTGTAACTGTGCTTTCTTTAGCTTGTACTATCTGTCCTAACATATGTAAGAATTCTAGAAATATGTTTAAAGTCTTCAAAAGAGACAAAACAGAAAGTGTTTAACACATGTACACCACATATAGCCTTTTGCTGAACTTCTCCTTTGGCTGTTTATTTGTGATTCTACAAGGCAGACATGATACTGCACATTGTCCTCCTATACTTTGAAATCCTATTATGTTTGGCATTAGGATCATTAAAACCAGGCAGGCTTGTAAAAAGGAACTAGGCCTTGGCAGGAATTTGTTGTTAGGACGTCCCCAGAACGTCACAAAATTGGTGGTCAGGACGTTGTGTCATCGTCCCCTAGAGGTTTTGTTTTGTTCCCGGTTTATCCTGGGGGCTTCCCCAATGACTTTTTAGATTTAGTTTTAAGTTCTAATTCCTCTTTTCAATAATTTAATTATATTCTGATTGCATCTCTTCAGTTTTTTTATTCATCTTGTAAAAGAGTATGGTTAATACTGAAGCGAAAATATCAGGATTTTTTCTTTGGTGGTCTCTGGGTAGAAAATCCAGCTAGTTCAGCCAGCCATTGCCTAGGCCTTCAGAAGCTGGGTGGCAGGTAGCCTAGCGGTTAAGAGTGTTGTGTCAGTAACCGATAGGTCAATGATTTGAATCCTTGGGCTGGTAAGGTGCAAAAATCTCACGTTCAAGGCAGTTAACCCCCGACAACAACTGCTCCCTGGGCACTGATGATGTAGATTCAGAGGGGTTGGGTTAAATGCAGAAGACACAATTTGGTTGAATGCATTCAGAACTGACTAGGTATCCCCTTTCCCTGCCATTCAACTGTATTAGAGCAGAATTGTGGAGTGAGAATGGAATGAACTAACCACATTTTGACTTGCAATGAGTGGTACTGTACAAAAAATAAGTGACTTATCTATGTACGTCACTACTAAGTGCGCAAGAGTAAAGAATCAGTGTCAATAGCAAGCAGTAATTAAATCAAGTAACTAGTAGCTAGCGTGTGTTTTAATAGTGTGACAATGTCGACAACAACTGCATCAGCAGCAGATGCTATCAACTTCAAGGTGGATGATGTTATAATCTTTATATATATATATATATATATATTTACATTTTAAACAACATTTCTTTTTACAATTTTAAACAATCCACCTGCGGTGAAGCTTCTCAACACTTACATTACATTTTAGTCATCTAGCAGATGCGCCCATCCAGTGCGACTCACAGGAGCAACCAGCTCAGGCATTGGATGTTACAACCTTTTTCGTGTCATTGTTGAATTTTTGTTTTTATACCGTCATTTTACCGTCATTTTATACCGTCATTTTACGGAGCAACTTCACTCTCACTCATCTTCAGTTCCAGATTCCAACCCTCAGTTTCCCTCATCCCATCCCATCCATCTATGCTGGCCATCCCCTTCGAATTTCAGCTCATTAAGTGAAGCTATGTTGTCTGTTATTTTTCTCGATTTTTTGGTCTGATTCAATGTAGGCTATTAAAATCTTTGTTCCCTCTGAAGGACTAGGTTGAATAGTCTCGGTTCGCCACAGCGTTTGTAGGACATTCTTGGGACATTGTGTCATTGTCCCCTGGATCTTTTGTCTAGTTCCCAGTTTTTCCCGGGGTCTTCACTTGACGGTAGAAAAGAAACATCCCCCCCCAAAGAAAATATATCCAGAGCATGCATTCCCTTACACGTCACCCTTGCTACTGTTGTCAAGCCCCTGATTTGTGAACCACTGATCCATTCACAGCTCTTTGTCTTTGCAATGTTAGTGACACCCCCCTACACAGTGCTTTTACCATATAAAACATAGCATATGTTTTCAACTAACATATTTGACATAAATGATTACATTGTGCATGTTTATTCATACAGGAATTACTATTCAAATATGTCCTCACCTGGGATTTGAACTCACAACCTCTTTCTGCATAGCATTCCGATATTCCTGCATAGCATTCTGATATTCCTGCATAGCATTCTGATATTCCTGCATAGCATTCTGATATTCCTGAATAAGCATTCTGATATTCCTGCATAGCATTCTGATATTCCTGCATAGCATTCTGATATTCCTGCTATGCCACCATGTCTGTCAATGACTGATTTCACATGTATTCCTACACTTTACACTTCAAAGTAAATTTCAGCTCTGTTAAAAATACACTCAAGAAAAACTATTATACTTGTAGTGATTCTGGAGTACAATTAAAACCAAATAATATACCCCACCAACATTAGACAACTATAAGTAAATTAAATCAATGATAATAGAATATTCAGATTAACTGAGTGTCAACCACCGGTCCTGGCAACCCACCTGAAGATGGCAACCCACATTGCATACACCTGGCAACCATTATTGCACACACTTGCGCCCCATCGTGAGTTTCCTGTTTTGTATTTTCTTCATGTTTATTATTATTAAACTCAGCTTCTGCACCTGCACCAGTCCTGCATTAATGTTACAGAATACTGCCTCAGATATTATGGAAGCAGCAGAAGATTACACCATCTTCCAGATGGTCGAGGAACAGGGTCCTCAACTCCACCAACCCCACGACCGGTTGGCTCTACTGTGTACGACCATGAAGGAGGTTCTTCACTGGCTCGACACCACCAACGAGGTTCTCCATAACTCTGATGGAGAGCCTCCTACCACGGGTAGTCACAGTGAGCCAGTCCCCCAGCCTACCCAGCCATCTGCCCAGGCCTATTCTGCCTATCAGATGGGAGCCCCCAACACCGGACAGGCTCTGGCGTGGGCAACGGCCAATTCCAGCAGGGTGCTCAGACTGCTGTGAAGTACGCCCTCACCTTTCGGACTGTAGCAGCCTCCAGCGGATGGAATGAACATGCGCTCCACACTCTATTCTGCAGACAACATATCCTTGGACGCTCTCATCGCGATGGCTATTTATCTTAACCTTCTTCGGGTGCGCCGGTGTCGACATCACCACTCACCTCCCTCCTTTGGCTGTCCTGAGG
Organism: Oncorhynchus masou masou; assembly: GCF_036934945.1. Classification (NCBI taxonomy): domain Eukaryota; kingdom Metazoa; phylum Chordata; class Actinopteri; order Salmoniformes; family Salmonidae; genus Oncorhynchus; species Oncorhynchus masou. The sequence continues at coordinate 63,710,491 of NC_088224.1, forward strand.
CAGAGCCTGAACCCATGGCAGTAGGGTTTGCCAGAGACAGCTGGCACTCCGTCCCTATTATGGCCAGGAGCGGCACCAGCTTCAGTGGTATCCGGTGCGTCCTAACCCTGGGGTCCACTAGAGTAGAGGGTCGGCCATGTGACATTCCGTCTCCCAAGGTAGGTGTGAGCATTCCATTATCATCGTTTTCCGCCAAACCCTTGCTGGTTCCCATTGTCTCTACAACTCTGGAGGACTTGCCTCCTCCCTGAACTTAACTTCATACCCCCTCTCCTTTTCCTGTCCAAGCTCTGGATATGTGACCATTGGGATCCGGCACAATTACGCATGTGACAGCACCCCCTCACCCTCACAGTGGGACGCAAGCACCAGGAAAGCCTTCACTTCATCACCACCCGTACACAGTCATCTTCAGCCCGTGGCTCAAACTTCATAACCCTACCATCTCCTGGTCAGAGATGAGAACCACCGCGTAGGGGCCAGGATGCAGATGACCTGCTTTACCACACCCTGTGGTTCCACGTCAGTGGAGGGTCCTGTGAGTGTCCTCCAGCCCATCAATCGGTCCTCCAGTACCATTGGCCCCGTGTTTTGGGACGCAGATGTGGACATCTGTCAGGCTCTGGAAGGTACACGCTCCTGCCACCTACCCTCCAGAGCGCATCTATGTCCCCACAGGGGTGAGAGATCGGTTGTTGACCTGGTACACACATCTCTCGCTGCTGAACACCCAGGTATAATCCCGCACCATCTAATCCCTCTCCAATAAATACTGGTGGCCCACCTTGGCACAGGACGTCGCCCACTATGTCAACTCATGTTCATTATGCATTCAATGACCTTCCGGAGGACATCATTTCCATCTGTGGTCCCCAATTCCCATTGCGGGTCTGGGATATCAGCTGGCCTTGGCTCCGAGGACCGCAGCCCATGCAGTTGACAAGTGATTCTGGCGAGCAGAGGTGTGGAATGCCGCTCACATGAGGCTCCAGCCCACCTTCAGAAAGATCTGGTGGACCGCCACCGCAGTGAGCCTCCCGTGTTCCATCGCATCTGGCTCTCCATCAGGAACCTCCCTCTCTGCCTTTCCTGATGGAAGCTGAGCCCCCAGTTTCTGGGCCCCTTCAAGGTCCTCCGGAGGGTCAATGTGGTAACCTATCGTTTAGAACTCTCCACCAACTGCCTGTCTAACCCTGCTTTCATGTTTCACTCAGGCTGGTGATTCCTGGTCCCCTGGATGATGCCGTCCCCTGCAACACCCCTCCCCCTCCCCTGGACATCGAGGGGACCCCCGCCTATGTTGATAAGCCCCTCTTGGACTCCTGATGTCATGGAGGTTGGCTCCAGTACCTGGTAGACTGGGAGGGGTATGTTCATGAGGAGTGCTCTTGGGTCCACATCCTGGACCCCAACATCATCCGGGATTTCCATCTCTGCTGTCCAGACTGGCCTGCTCCTCACCTTAGGGGCCACGGTCAGCTCGACATCGCCGGTCTACTAGCCACCAGTCCTGGCAACAATCATTGCGCACACCTGCTCCCAATCGTTAAGCACATCTGGACATCATCGCCAACCTGATTACTCTCCCTTCATATAGCCTTCATCGGGCATTTTGGGGTTTTGTTACATTCAGTACACTTCTCCTGTTTAGTATTTTCTTCATGTTTATTATTATTAAACTCACATTCTGTACCCACTTCCTGAATCTCCAGGTATATGCAGATAACTAAAATGACTTTGGAGCTGGCGCTGTTTTGCTGCGCAGGGATGTATTGTAGGTAATGAATGTGCAGAGGGGGGATTTCTGAAATTCAACAGACTTTGTGGCAAATCAGAAACATCAGTATACCCCAAGTTCAAATCCCAGGTGGGGTCATAATTAAAAGTCAGTTCTAAGTAATCCTGTCAAAAATCTGAAAACAATTTTTAGCTGACCAGCGTATCACTTACCTGAACCCCCATACCATTGATTTTATAATGGTCTGGGACACCTGGGACCATCTCATGGCAAAAACCTCAAGGGGACCATGACAACTTCCCAAGAACGTCTTAAAAATACTCAGGGACATCCCTGGGACAATCCGGGAACTAGAATTCCAGGGTACCATTTCACAACATCCCCAAAACGTCCCCGGACAAACCGGGAGCTAGACATCCTCCAGCAGCCCATGACACAACATCATGACAACTTTAGATTACCATTTTGTGACGTTCCAGGGATGTCCTAACTTTTTTGCTTGCAGGGACAGGGACCCTTTGCAGGGACCCTTTGCCCGAGAACACTAGTAACCTGCCTAAATGACTACCGACCTGAAGCAGTGTTTTGAAAGGCTGGTCATGGCTCACAACACCATTATCCCAGAAATCCTAGACCCACAGCAATTTGCATACTGCCCTAACAGATTGACAGATGATGCAATATCTATTGTACTCCACACTGCCCTTACACACTTGGAAAAACACCTATGTAAGAATGCTATTCATTGACTACAGCCCAGAGTTCAAAGCCATAGTTCAGACAAAACTCATCAAAAAGCTAAGGACCCTGGGACTAAACACCTCCCTCTGAAACTGGACTTCCTGACGGGCTGGCCCCAGGTGGTAAAGGTAGGAAATAACACATCTGCCACACTGATCCTCAACATGGGCCCCTCAGGGGTGCGTGCTCAGTCCCCTCCTGTACTCCCTGTTCACTCATGACTGCACGGCCAGGAATGACTCCAACACCATAAGTTTGCAGATGACACAGTGGTAGGCCTGATCACAGACAACAATGAGACAGCCTATAGGGAGGAGGTCAGAGACGTGGCCATGTGGTGGCAGGACATCAATCTCTCCCTCAATGTGATCAATACAAAGGAGATGATTGTGGACTACAGGAAAAGGAGGACAGAGCACTCCCCCATTCTCATTGACGGGGCTGTAATGGAGCAGGTTGAGAGCTTCAAGTTCCTTGGTGTCCACATCACCAACAAAACTAACATGGTCCAAGCACACCAAAACAGTAGTGAAGAGGGCACGACAAATCCAATTCCCCCTCAGGAAACTGAAATGATTTTGCATGCGTCCTCAGATCCTCAAAAGGTTCTACAGCTGCACCATTGAGAGAATCCTCACCTGTTGCATCAACATTTGTTAAAGACTCCAGCCACCCTAGTCATAGACTGTTCTCTCTGCTACCGCATGGCAGGCGGTACCGGAGCACCATGTCTAGGTCCAAGAGGCTTCTAAACAGCTTCTACCCCCAAGCCAAAAGACTCTTAAACATCTAATCAAATGGCTACCCAGACTATTTACATCACCCCCCCCCCCCCATTCACACCGCTGCTACACTGTTATTATCTATGCATAGTCACTTTAATAACTCTACCCACATGCACATATTACCTCCCTTACCTTGACTAACCAGTGCCCCGCACATTGACTCTGTACCGGTACCCCCTGTATATAGTCTCATTACTGTTTTTTTTACTGCTGTTCTTAAATTACTTGTTCCTTCTATTTCTTATTCTTATTCATATTTTTTTAACTGCATTGTTGGTTATGGGCTTGTAAGTAAGCATTTCACTGTAAGGTCTACACCTGTTGTGCATGTGACTCATACAATTTGATTTGATTTGATCACACAATGTCCTAATTTAGTCCTGAGAAATTCCTGATATGATCCTCAGTAACATCATAGTAACTTAGAGGGAACTAGACAAGTCCTGAGAATGTCCTGAAAATGACCATCATGTGACATCCACTTGACCCTCATGCAACATCTCCTTGTGGTCATTGAATGCCTCATCGATAATGTCCGACACATAACTTCCGAATTCAAGGCACTACCCCCTGTAATGCTTTGCGGTCAAAGGCCAAGCAGTTGCCATACCAAGCAGTGACGCAACCAATCCCATGTGAGTATACACTATGGTGTATTTAAAGGCTAACAGGACAAGTCTTTGGAGCAGTCTCTGTCAAGCAAGAAGACATTTCATGGATTCAAGTTTTTTTATTTCTTTCACACCTCAGAAGTCTGATAATGTACAGCTAGTATTGGGAACTTTTTTGTTGAGAATTAAGAGTTTGAGGAAGGATGTGAATTAGTTTTGTTAAATGAATCACACTTGAATTTGTTCACCTCCATACACCCTGAAGCCTTGTAAGGACTAAGAATTTTTGCATTGACCAGAGGAAGAAAATTAACAAAAGCTATGGAGAACTCAACCCAAGTCAAGTTCTTTTATCTCTTTGGCTTCAAAGAGACATTTAACAACAAATCGGTCTATTTTACCTTGTCTCTTATCACATACCTTCTCATCATCACTGTGAATCTGACTCTGATCATAACAATCATTCAGGAGAAAGGTCTCCATGAGCCCATGTATATCTTTCTGTGTAGTCTATGTGTCAATGGATTGTATGGAACTGCTGGTTTCTACCCCAAGTTCTTACTGGACCTTCAGTCAGATGTTCAGGTGATATCTTATGGTGGATGTTTGACTCAAACCTATGTAATATACACATCTGTCATGTGTGAAATGTCTACTTTAACAGTGATGTCTTACGACAGGTATGTGGCAATATGCAGACCACTACTATACCATACCATTGTGACATCTTTAACTGTCAGAAAGTTACTCTTATTTTCTTGGTGTTATCCTTTATTTATATCACTAATAGCACTTAGTTTTACCGCCAGACTTCCTTTGTGTGGATCTCGCATTGATAAGATCTTCTGTGACAATCCATCTATACTGAAACATGCATGTTTACCGATTACCATCAATCAGAATTTGAACAAATTTATGATTTTGGTTCATGTTTTACAGTTACTTTTCACTGTATTTTCTTACTGTCAGATTGTAAGGAATTGTGTAAAGTCAGCTAAGGGAAGGATTAAGTTCACACAGACATGTGTGCCACATTTAATAACAATATTTATTTTTATCACAGTGACCCTGTTTGACACGTTGCAAGGGTGGAATAATGTAAATATTACGCTAAATGTGCGTAATGCAATGTCCATACAATTCCTTGTTATACCACCTGTCTTAAACCCTGTAATATATGGACTTAACCTCCAGAAGATTCGAAGAGCAGTTTTCAGAAAGTGTAATGCACATAAAATCATTGATATGAAACGTTAGTTACATGATCTTACACAACAGGGAGACTTCGTCATATCAGAAGTCAACAAAAATAAAGGTCAAATCTGCTAAACTGTTGCAAGATTAAATGGTGCGCAATGTCTTGATACCTATCGCAAGTTCCGCAACTTTGGTTTTAAAAATGTAGGGGGGGACATAACCTGGCAGGGGTCTGGGGGCCTTCCCTACATTTTCTGGGGCATCTAATGCTAATTTCCTGCATTTCTACTAGTGCTGTACACAACAACAACAAAAATCTTGGTCAACCAAGCGTAGTCTTTTCTTTCGACCAATCAGTCTGTCTAGATTTTAAAACATGTATTTTTCCATATCTGATGTGCCTTTTTATCTTACCATTTCTACCAACCTGCGAGACAGTTATGATCTTCATAGGCACGTATTCGTGGAACAGTTTCATTTAATTTATAATAGTCTTTATATCTTAAAATAATTTTCTGTGGTTAATCTACATTCTACATAATGATACAAATCTAAAAGTAACTTTTATTGCCACTGCCAACTATGTAAAAAAAAGCCTACATAAAGCCAACACATAAAAACATTGCAACCTGCAGGCAGAGAAATATCCTGATGAATATAAATATCCTATAAATCACATTTGCTAGGCACGACCTGTCTTCAACGAACTCTAACATTGTATCAACTATCAACTGGGTCAGGTATTTTATGACGTTTCCACTGGATCAGAGCATTACATTTTTCCCTTTCATGCCAAGTGGTTATCAAAAGGGAGAGAGATGGAAATATTGTTGTAACGACGTTCTTCGTTTGTCGAAAGAGAGTCGGACCGAAATGCATCGTGTTTGTTACTCATGTTTATTAGTGAAAACAAATAACAAAACTATACATGAAATAACGAATAAATACAAAACAACAAAACGGACTCCCGAACGCACCTCAAAACCATAGGGAGGATCCGGGTGGGCGTCTGTCCATGGTGGCGGTTCCGGCTCCGGATGTGGACCCCACTTCATAAATGTCATTGTTCCTCCCCTTCGCGTCCTGGGATGATCCACCCTCGCCGCCGACCATGGCCGAATAGTCCTCACCCAGAAACCTACATAACAGAGGAGCAGCTCGTGACTGAGGGGCAGCTCGGGACTGAGGGGCAGCCCAGCACTGAGAAGAAGCCCAGTACTGAGAGGAAGCCCAGTACCGAGAAGAAGCCCAGTACCGAGATGAAGCCCAGCCAGGCAGTTGAATCCGGAAGATCCTGGTTGACTGGCGGATCCTGGCTGACTATCAGATCTGGCAGATCCTGGCTGACTGGCGGATCTGGAAGAGTCTGGTTGACTGGCAGATCTGGAAGAGTCTGGTTGACTGGCAGATCTGGAAGAGTCTGGTTGACTGGCAGATCTGGAAGAGTCTGGTTGACTGGCAGATCTGGAAGAGTCTGGCTGACTGGCAGATCTGGAAGAGTCTGGTTGACTAGCAGATCTGGAAGAGTCTGGTTGACTGGCAGATCTGGAAGAGTCTGGTTGACTGGCAGATCTGGAAGAGTCTGGCTGACTGACAGATCTGGAAGAGTCTGGCTGTCTGGCAGATCTGGAAGAGTCTGGCTGTCTGGCAGATCTGGAAGGGTCTGGCTGACTGGCAGATCTGGAAGAGTCTGGCTGTCTGGCAGATCTGGAAGAGTCTGGCTGACTGGCAGATCTGGAAGATTCTGGTTGACTGGCAGATCTGGAAGATTCTGGTTGACTGGCAGATCTGGAAGAGTCTGGCTGTCTGGCAGATCTGGAAGAGTCTGGCTGACTGGCAGATCTGGAAGAGTCTGGCTGTCTGGCAGATCTGGAAGAGTCTGGCTGACTGGCAGATCTGGAAGAGTCTGGCTGTCTGGCAGATCTGGAAGAGTCTGGCTGACTGGCAGATCTGGAAGAGTCTGGCTGACTGGCAGATCCTGGCAGACTGACGGCTCTGGCTGCTTCATGCTGACTGACGGCTCTGGCTGCTCCATGCAGACTGGCAGCTCCTTGCAGACTGGCAGCTCTAGCTGCTCCATGCAGACTGGCAGCTCTGGCTGCTCCATGCAGACTGGCAGCTCCTTGCAGACTGGCAGCTCTAGCTGCTCCATGCAGACTGGCAGCTCCTTGCAGATTGGCAGCTCCTTGCAGACTGGCAGCTCTAGCTGCTCCACACAGGCAGGAGGCTCCGGCAGCGCTGTAGAGGAGGAAGGCTCTAGAACCGCTGAACAGGCGGGAGACTCCGACAGCGCAGGAGAGGGAGAAAGCGCTGGCTGCGCTGAACAGGCGAGGCGCACTGAAGGCCTGATGCGTGGTGCTGACACTGGTGGTATTTGGCCGAGGACACGCACAGGAAGCCTAGTGCGGGGAACTGCTACCGGAGGGCTGGGGAGTGGAGGTGGTACTGGATAGAGGACAGGCACAGGAAGCCTGGTGCGGGGAGCTACCATCGGAGGACTAGTGTGTGAAGGTGGCACAGGATGGACTGGACCGTGAAGGTGTACTGGAGAGCCTGAGAGCAGGACTGGCACAGGACATGCAAGGCTAGGTAGGTACACAGGAGGCTTAGTGCGTGAGGCTGGCACATTTTTCACCAGCCGACTAACACGCACCTCAGGACTAGTATGGAGCGCTGACCCAGGTGCCATTAAATCCCCGACACGCTCCGTCGGACGAATATTGTACCTAAAGCACCAAACTAGCAACTCCCTCATTAATTTCTCCTCCAATTTCCCCATTAACTCCTTCACAGTCTCTGCTTCGCTCACCTCCAACACCGATTCTGGACTCCTCCTTGGCTCTTCACGATAAACAGTGAGAGTTGGCTCAGGTCTGTCTCCTGACTCAGCCACTCCCCCTCTGAGCCCCTCCCCAAGAAATTTTTGGGGCTTCGCTCTGCGCCGCCGTGTCTTTTTTTTCGACTCCATTCTCCTATAGCCCTCTTCGCACTGCTCCAGCGAATCCCAGGCGGGCTCCGGCACTCTCTCTGGGTCGGCCGCCCACCTGTCTATTTCTTCCCACGTCGTAATATCCATACTGTACTCCATTCTGGGCTGCTCCTGTTTCCATCCACGTCGCCGTGCTGCCTCCTCATACCAGCGCCTCTCCACTTCAGCCGCTTCTAGTTCCTTCTTAGGGCGGAGATATTCACCAGGCTGAGCCCAGGGTCCTTTTCCTTCCAGCTCCTGTTTCCTCTTCGCCTGCTGCACCTTTGGGCGGCTACACTCCCCTGGTTTAGCCCAGGGTCCTCTCCCGTCAAGGATTTCCTCCCATGTCCAGAAATCCTTAATACGCGGCTCCTCTTTGGGCTGCTCCTCTTTGGGCTGCTCCTGCCTGTTGACACGCTGCTCGGTCCGTGTGTGGTGGGTGATTCTGTAACGACGTTCTTCGTTTGTCGAAAGAGAGTCGGACCGAAATGCAGCGTGTTTGTTACTCATGTTTATTAGTGAAAACAAATAACGAAACTATACATGAAATAACGAATAAATACAAAACAACAAAACGGAACGTGAAACCTATTACAGCCTGACTGGTGAAACTAACACAGAGACAGGAACAATCACCCACGAAATACAAAGCGAAACCCAGGCTACCTAAATACTGTTCCCAATCAGAGACAACGAGAATCACCTGACTCTGATTGAGAACCGCCTCAGGCAGCCAAACCTATGAAACACACACCCCTAATCAGCTACAATCCCAATAACTAAAAAACCCCACTAAATACAACAAACAATAAACCCATGTCACACCCTGGCCTGACCAAATAATTAACTAAAACACAAAATACTAAGACCAAGGCGTGACAATTGTTCTATCACTTTGAGGAACTATTGTCATTCTCAATTGATTCTAAAAACAGATTTTGTTTACTTGCAGTTTGAGGTGATGAAAAAATACTTTGAGAAAGCTTGCCCTTTTGGGAAAGGATCATAGGAGCCAAGTTCCACCCCCTCTCTCACTCTCTCTCCCACCATAGTTTTATAATGGTCGGAAATACCTACAGGAAAATTCTGTCTCCCACTCTTTCAGAAATGGAAGTTAAATCCCTTTGTTACCACAGAGAGACGTTGCAGTACGGTAACATCAAAAGGTTGAATAATGGAATAATATTTCTGTATTCCAAAGAGTTGGAAGGGTCCGAAGAACAATTATGTCAGATCAGTTGTTTTGTGATCTCATTAAGGACGGTATAACAACATAACTGTATCTCTGAATGTATATATTTCAGAGTTGTCAGTTTTACATCCAAATGTTGTGGAATTCCTGCGATTAAATATGAACCTATTTGTGAGAAGATAGTGAGAACATTGCTTTTCATGTAATGTTTATCCAGTCAGTAACCACATCCATGTGATTACAGACATTATGCCAAACGTAGTCGAACGCCCTTTTCCCCCAAGTGTTTAAAAGGATTCACTGAAGAATTCACATCGTAGACCAAAACAAGCCATGTTGCTGCCGGTGTGTGAATTGGTTCCAGCTGAATACATTACAAATGGTTTTAATACTACAAGACCAGAAAATGGTAACTCTCTGAAACTCTCTTGAGTGAAGAAGATGAAGACTACACAGGAACATTCAGTCTGCAGCTGTTTAAGTACTCTTAGTCTAGGAAAACTGACGAGAACCACCGGGTGGCACTCTGAAAGATCCATTCTAAAGAACTTTTCCCTATCAACCGACCATTGGTACGTCTGATTTACCCTTTATAACAGAGCCCACTGAACAAGCCACAACTTCAAAAGACTTTGATCTCTGCTGGACAAACCAGAGATTTCTGTCGAATTACTCCCCAGATGGACAAGACATACACACGTAAATATGTATATTGCAATTATTTTCGAATGAGCGGCCATTCATGTGCAGAGTATTTGCATTTGCATGAGCATAGTTATCAGCTGTATGTGCAATAGTGAAGCCTCTTGTCTCTTCCCCCGCTCTTTCTAACATTCCCCTTCCTTTTCATTTTTGTAACAAGCCATCATATCGGGTTAGTAATCAATGTGTAAGCTATCCTGTTTGTGTGTTTATGTCATTCTGTGTGATTATTTAGTTAGTTAGTAAATAAATAATTAAGCCAATTTGTATATTGTTGATTCATCATTTATGCTAGGGTTCGTGCATATTTGAAGTCAACGATGTTCAGAATGTGACTGGAGTTAAATAAGAATTAATGAATTGACTGTGACTAATGTAAGAGATCTTTAAGAGTTAATTCGGAAAATGGTAACTCTTTAAATAAACTTTTTCCGTGGTGTCCCAGATCACTACTTAATTAATTGTGAAATGGTTATTTTTATTGCGTAATAATTAAATGTAGTTAATTGATTTTATAAAATAACAGTCAAACACATTAAACTTCTTCGATATAGGGGGCGCTCTTTGAATTTTTGGATAAAAAAATGTTCCCGTTTTAAACAAGATATTTTGTCACAAAAATATGCTCGACTATGCATATTATTGACAGCTTTGGAAAGAAAACACTCTGACGTTTCCAAAACTGCAAAGATATTGTTGGTGAGTGCCACAGAACTAATGCTACAGGAGAAACCTAGATGAAATTTCATACAGGAAAAGGCCCAGATTTTGAATGCGCTGTTCCAATGTCTCCTTATATGGCTGTGAATGCGCCAGGAATGAGCCTACACTTTCTGTTGTTTCCCCAAGGTGTCTGCAGCATTGTGACGTATTTGTAGGCATATCATTGGAAGATTGACCATAAGAGACTACATTTACCAGGTGTCCGCTTGGTGTCCTCCGTCAAAATTATTGCGCAATCTCCAGCTGCGTGCACTTTTCCATTTGGTTCAGAGGAGAAAGGCAACTGCCATGAATGATTTATCATCGAATAGATATGTGAAAAACACCTTGAGGATTGATTCTAAACAACGTTTCCCATGTTTCTGTCGATATTATGGAGTTCATTTGGAAAAAAGTTTGGCGTTGTAATGACTGAATTTTCGGGGGTTTTCTTAGCCAAACGTGATGAACAAAACGGAGCGATTTCTCCTACACAAATAATATTTTTGGAAAAACTGAACATTTGCTATCTAACTAAGAGTCTCCTCATTGAAAACATCTGAAGTTCTTCAAAGGTAAATGATTTTATTTGAATGCTTTTCTTGTTTTTGTGAAAATGTTGCCTGCTGAATGCTAGGCTTAATGCTATGCCAGCTATCAATACTCTTACACAAATGCTTGTGTAGCTATGGTTGAAAAGCATATTTTGAAAATCTGAGATGACAGTGTTGTTAACAAAAGGCTAAGCTTGTGAGCCAATATATTTATTTCATTTCATTTGCGATTTTCATGAATAGTTAACGTTGCGTTATGCTAATGAGCTTGAGGCTATGATAACACTCCCGGATACGGGATTGCTCGACGCTAGAGGTTAATGACAGCAAAGACACAAGTGCGCGTCCTTACTAAACATTGACAGGAGAGATTCAAACACAAAACTATGAATAAATTGACAAAACTCGTAAATCGAATGGAATAAACCAAAACTTGTTTCTCACATGTGGATCATAGGTTGTGAGTTTTGCAAAACACATGTCCACTCCGACATTGAGAAAGGTCAATTACTGTAATAGTAATATATTCAATGCATTAACAGAACGTACCGTAACCAAATAGATAGTAATAGTAATTATGTGAATTGACAGTAAATGCAGGCTACTACTAGTGATATTTGTAATGGGGAATTGATAGACATAGTAAACAATGCACACAATGAAGTTATGGAACAATGAATACCCACGAAATGGCGGGAGAGAGCGCATTCTGGAGAAAGACAAACCCTGTGCGTCTGAGCCACAATCCCCATATTCTTGGACCGTGGCATCCCTGCGGCCTCCTCATTGAGACAGGTGCGAATCTGTGTCTCATGTTGTCACGCCCTGACCTTAGTTATCTATGTTTTCAGGTCAGGGTGTGACGAGGATGGGTATATGTGTTCTTGTCCTGTCTAGGGTTTTTGTATGTCTTGGGGTGTTTGTTAGTCTAGATCATTTGTAGCTCTATGGTGGCCTGAATTGGTTGTTAGTTTGTTTAAGTGTTCTTAGTTAAATAAAAGAAGAATGTAATCCAATCATGCAGCGCCTTGGTCTCCTCGTTATGACGAACGTGACAGAATGACCCACCAAACAAGGACCAAGCAGCGTGAAAAGGAGGAACAGCGCTTCATGGGGAAATGGACCTGGGAGGAGATATTAGATGGAGCAGGACCCTGGACACAGCTGGGGGAGTATCGCCGTCCTAAGGAGGAGTTAGAGGCAGCGAAAGCGGAACGGCGATACTACGAGGATAAACACCGGAGAATAGAGGAACAGCGACGATATGAAGGTGCACGGCTAGCATGGAAGCCAGAGAGGCAGCCCCAATCATTTTTTTGGGGGGGGGTTGGTGGCCCACGAGGAGATTGCATGAGTCAGGTCCGAGACCTGAGCCTACTCCTCGTGCTTACTGTGGGGAGCGTGTTACTGGTCAGGCACCGTGTTATGCAGAGATGCACACGGTGACTCCAGTGTCTCCAGGAGCGCTGAGCCGGCACCCTCCTTCCTGGCTGGATGCCCATTCTAGCCCGGCCAATGCAAGGAGCTGGAATAGAGCGCACTGGAATAGAGCTTCCAGCCAGGAAGGAGGGTGCCGGCTCAGCGCTCCTGGTCTCCAGTATACCTCCTTGGACCAGGATATCCTGCGCTGGCTCTGCGTTCTGTGTCTCCAGTGAGTCTGCACAGCCCAGTGCGTCCTGTGCCAGTGCCCTGCATTTGCAAGGCGAAAAGGTTGTATTTGGTTGTGTCAGCTCTACACTCCAGACCTTCAGTGCACCTCCACAGTCCAGTACGTCCTGTTCCTCCTCCTCGCACTCGCCCTGAGGTGCGTGTCACTAGCCCGGTACCACCAGTTCCGGCAACAGGCATCCAGTGCGCCTCCATGGTCCAGTACGCCCTGTTCCTCCTCCCCGCACTCGCCCTGAGGTGCGTGTCACCAGCCCGGTACCACCAGTGCCGGCACCACGCACCAGGCCTACAGTGCACATCGGCAGTCCAGTACACCCTGTTCCTGCTCCTCGCACTCACCCTGAGGTGCGTGTCACCATCCCGGTACCACCAGTGCCGGCACCATGCACCAGGCCTGCAGTTTTTATTGTTTTATTTTACCTTTACTTTACTAGGCAAGTCAGTTAAGAACAAATTCTTATTTTCAATGACGGCCTAGGAACAGTGGGTTAACTGCCTGTTCAGGGGCAGAATGACAGATTTGTACCTTGTCAGCTCGGGGATTTGAACTTGCAACCTTTCGGTTACTAGTCCAACGCCCTAACCACTAGGCTACCCTGCGCCTCGGCAGCCTCGGCAGTCCAGAGCGTCCGGCGACAGTACCCAGTCCAGAGCGTCCGGGGTCTCCAGCTACGGTCCCCAGCCCGGGGTCTCCAGCGACGGTCCCCAGTCCAGGGTCTCCAGCGACGGTCCCCAGTCCGGGGTCTCCAGCGACGGTCCACAGTCCGGGGTCTCCAGCGACGGTCCACAGTCCGGGGTCTCCAGCGACGGTCGCCAGTCCGGGGTCTCCAGCGACGGTCCCCAGTTAAGAACATCTGCCATTGATCCACGCAGCGAGAGTCCCCAGCCCGGGGCCTACGGCGAGGATCCGCAGTTCAGAGCCTCCGACGATGATCCATGGGTCAGTGCTACAAGAGAGGACTCAGGGTAAAGAAGGGGGGCGGCGTCCAGAACCAGAGCCGCCACCGAGGTTAGATGCCCACCGAGACCCTCCCATATAGGTTTAGGTTTGCGGCCGGGAGTCCACACCCTGACCTTAGTTATCTATGTTTTCTGTATTATTTTGGTCAGGTCAGGGTGTGACGAGGGTGGGTATAAGTTTTTTTTCCTGTCTAGGGTTTTTGTATATCTAGGGGTGTTTGTTAGTCTAGGTAATTTGTAGGTCTATGGTGGCCTGAATTGGTTCTCAATCAGAGACAGCTGTTTATCGTTGTCTCTGATTGGGGATCCTATTTAGGTTGCCATTTTCCATTTTGGTTTTGTGGGTTATTATCTATGTGTAGTTGCATGTCAGCACTAGTTGTTTATAGCTTTACGTTCGTTTTGTTGTTTTGTTAGTTTGTTTAAGTGTTCTTTGTTAAATAAAAGAAGAATGTATTCCAATCAAGATGCGCCTCGGTTTCCTCGTTATGACGAACGTGACACATGTACCATGAAAAATATATATATATATTTGTGACTATTTGACAAAAATTAATTGAATGTTTTCAATATAGACCCCTTTTGTCATGTAATATTCCATAAGGCACCCAGAATGTGGGGGATCACGTCCCCCCCATTCCCAGTGAAAATTGCGCCCCTGCCTTTCTCCATCTTCTGTGATATACAAATATTATAATAGAGTAATTGTAGCAGACTTCCAGAGCAGGAAAACACTTGAAGGCATCCCAAATGGCACCCTATTCCCAGCATATTGTCAAGGAAATTGCAAGATTATGTTATAATGCTTGTATTGCATTATAATTGTTGTTTATTCCCCAACAGAAAAGAGTATTCTGTGTGTTCTACTGATGATGGGCCTCTATGAGATAACACTGACAGAGGAGATTTACAATGTCTTTGGGTGATAAAACCTAAAGAGCATTCCAGAGAACATGAGTTAATGTTTCTGTTTTATACCGTACCAGGGAGAGATGGTTCCAGTTTGTAGTAGGAGGGCTAGACACTGGTCTATACAATGAAAACTGTTGACACAGCAGATGCTGTTTGCTATGTATTATAGATATCTTTCATACAAATCTTAACCATGTGATCATTCTATGTATCTGTTGCTCATCATGTAGGTTGAAAGGGGTGTATCTTGTATCTTGGGTACTTTTGTTTTATCACTCTCAATGGATCATTAGAAATGGTGAATAGTTGAAAGTCAATTGCTATTGCAAAGCTCTTATTAAGTAGTTTACGTTTAAGTATAACTCTGACTTGTGTGATATGTTTGTATCTACTTATTTGATAGTAAAGAAATTAACCACCACAAATCAAAATCAAATCAAATTTTTTTATATAGCCCTTCGTACATCAGCTGATATCTTAATGTGCTGTACAGAAACCCAGCCTAAAACCCCAAACAGCAAGCAATGCAGGTGTAGAAGCACGGCTAGGAATAACTCCCTAGAAAGGCCAAAACCTAGGAAGATACCTAGAGAGGAACCAGGCTATGAGGGGTGGCCAGTCCTCTTCTGGCTGTGCCGGGTGGAGATTATAACAGAACATGGCCAAAATGTTCAAATGTTCATAAATAACCAGCATGGTCAAATAATAATCACAGGCAGAACAGTTGAAACTGGATAAGCAGCACGGCCAGGTGGACTGGGGACAGCAAGGAGTCATGTCAGGTAGTCCTGAGGCATGGTCCTAGGGCTCAGGTCCTCCGAGAGAGAGAAAGAAAGAGAGAGAAAGAATGAGAGAGAGCATACTTAAGTTGACACAGGACACCGGATAGGACAGGAGAAGTACTCCAGATATAACAAACTGACCCTAGCCCCCCGACACAAACTACTGCAGCATAAATACTGGACACCCCCAGATAGGGCCAAACAGGAACGATATAACCCCACCCCCTTTGCCAAAGCACAGCCCCCACACCACTAGAGGGATATCTTCAACCACCAACTTACCATCCTGAGACAATGCCGAGTATAGCCCACAAAGATCTCCGCCACGGCACAACCCAAGGGGGGGCGCCAACCCAGACAGGAAGATCACATCAGTGACTCAACCCACTCAAGTGACGCACCCTTCCTAGGGATGGGATGGAAGAGCCCTAGTAAGCCAGTGACTCAGCCCCTGTAATAGGGTTAGAGGCAGAGAATCCCTGTGGAAAGAGGGGAACTGGCCATGCAGAGACAGCAAGGGCGGTTCGTTGCTCCAGAACCTTTCCATTCACCTTCACACTCCTGGGTCAGACTACACTCAATCATATGACCCACTGAAGAGATGAGTCTTCAGTAAAGATTTAAAGGTTGAGACCGAGTTTGCGTCTCTCACATGGGTAGGCAGACCATTCCATAAAATTTGAGCTCTATAGGAGAAAGCCCTGCCTCCAGCTGTTTGCTTAGAAATTCTAGGGACAATTAGGAGGCCTGCGTCTTGTGACCGTAGCGTACATGTAGGTATGTACGGCAGGACCAAATCAGAGAGATAGGTAGGAGCAAGCCCATGTAATGCTTTGTAGGTTAGCAGTAAAACCTTAAAATCAGCCCTTGCCTTGACAGGAAGCCAGTGTAGGGAGGCACTGGAGTAATATGATTTTTTTTGGTTCTAGTCAGGATTCCAGCAGCCGTATTTAGCACAAAGTTTATTTAGTGCTTTGTCCGGGTAGCCGGAAAGTAGAGCATTGCAGTAGTCTAACCTAGAAGTGACAAAAGCATGGATTAATTTTTCTGCATAATATTTGAACAGAAAGTTTCTGATTTTTGCAATGTTACGTAGATGGAAAAAAGCTGTCCTTGAAACAGTCTTGATATGTTCTTCAAAAGAGAGATCAGGGTCCAGGGTAACGCCGAGGTCCTTCACAGTTTTATTTGAGACGACTGTACAACCATTAAGATTCATTGTTAGATTAATGGGACCGAGAACAAGCATCTCTGTTTTGTCCGAGTTTAAAAGTAGAAAGTTTGCAGCCATCCACTTCCTTATGTCTGAAACACATGCTTCAAGCGAGGGCAATTTTGGGGATTCACCATGTTTCATTGAAATGTACAGCTGTGTGTCATCCGCACAGCAGTGAAAGTTAACATTATGTTTTCGATTGACATCCCCAAGAGGTAAAATATATAGTGAAAACAATAGTGGTCCGAAAACGTAACCTTGAGGAACACCGAAATTTACAGTTGATTTATCAGAGGACAAACTATTCAGAGACAAACTGATATCTTTCCGACAGATAAGATATAAACCAGGCCAGAACTTGTCAGTGTAGACCAATTTGGGTTTCCAATCTCTCCAAAAGAATGTGGTGATTGATGGTATCAAAAGCAGCACTAAGGTCTAGGAGCACGAGGACAGATGCAGAGCCTCGGTCTGATGCCATTAAAAGGTCATTTACCACCTTTACAAGTGCAGTCTCAGTGCTATGATGGGGTCTAAAACCAGACAAACATTTCGTATACATTGTTTGTCTTCAGGAAGGCAGTGAGTTGCTGCGCAACAGCCTTTTCTAAAAATGTTGAGAGGAATGGAAGATTCGATATAGGCCGATAGTTTTTAAAATATTTTCTGGGTCAAGGTTTGGCTTTTTCAAGAGAGGCTTCATTACTGCCACTTTTAGTGAGTTTGGTACACATACGGTGGATAGAGAGCCGTTTATTATGTTCAACATAGGGGGGCCAAGCACAGGAAGCAGCTCCTTCAGTAGTTTAGTTGGAATAGGGTCCAGTATGCAGCTTGAAGGTTTAGAGGCCATGATTATTTTCATCATTGTGTCAAGAGATATAGTACTAAAACACTTGAGTGTCTTTCTTGATCCTAGGTCCTGGCAGAGTTGTGCAGACTCAGGACAACTGAGCTTTGAAGGAATATGCAGATTTAAAGAGGAGTCTGTAATTTTCTTTCTAATAATCATGATCTTTACCTCAAAGAAGTTCATGAATTTATTACTGCTGAAGTGAAAACCACCCTCTCTTGGGTAATGCTGCTTTTTAGTTAGCTTTGTGACAGTATCAAAAAGGAATTTCAGATTGTTCTTATTTTCCTCAATTAAGATGGAAAAATAGGATGATCGAGCAAAAGTAAGGGCTCTTCGATACTGCACGGTACTGTCTTTCCAAGCTAGTCGGAAGACTTCCAGTTTGGTGTGGCGCCATTTCCGTTCCAATTTTCTGGAAGCTTGCTTCAGAGCTCGGGTATATTCTATATACCAGGGATCTAGTTTCTTATGAGAAATGTTTTTAGTTCTAGGGTATTGCGCAAGGTTAAATTGAGTTCCTCAGTTTGGTGGTTAAAACCTCTTAGAGCAAGCTGAGACGCTAGCGTCTCACTTAGCCAACAGGAAATGCAAATGCGCAACGCCAAATGCTAATAGCACTCGATAAAACTCAAACTTTCATTAAAACACACATGCAGGGTACTCAATTAAAGCTACACTCGTTGTGAATCTAGCCAACAAGTCAGAATTTTAAAATGCTTTTCGACGAAAGCATGAGAATCTATTATCTGATAGCATGAAACACCCCGAAATACCTGAAGGGGACGAAAACAAAATAATTAGCGTAGCCGGCGCTACACAAAACGCAGAAATAAAATATAAAACATTCATTACCTTTGACGAGCTTCTTTGTTGGCACGCCTATATGTCCCATAAACATCACAATTGGGTCTTTTTTTTCGATTAAAATCGATTAAATCGGTCCATGTATACCCAAAATGTCCATTTATGAAGACCGTCTGATCCAAGAAAAAACACTGTTTCAAAATGCAACGTCATTTTTTTAAATTAAAAAAGTTGCCTATAAACTTTGACAAAACACTTCAAACTACTTTTGTAATCCAACTTTAGGTATTAGTAAACGTTAATAATCGATCGAATTCATCACGGGGCGATCTGTATTCAATCGCAGCAGGTCTTGAAATGAAGGTCGATATTCTCTCTACCAAAACATCCTTTGTTGTGCCCTGATGACAGGAAGTGCCTATTCTTCATTTCACCAAGGAATAACTTGGTGCTGTAGAAATTGTCAACTGGGAGCTATCTATTTTCCCTTGCCATAGACAATACAGGCAAATGGCGGATTGATATATTTTTTTTGTGATCAGTTTTCCTTGGGGGTTTGCCCGCAACACACATTCTGTTATAGTCACAGCCATGATTTAACCAGTTTTAGAAACTTCAGGGTGTTTTCTATCCACACATACTAATCATATGCATATACTATATGCCTGGCATGAGTAGCAGGACATTGAAATTCTGCGCGATTTTTAACAAAAAGTTGAAAAAAGTAACCCAAACTTTAAGAGGTTTAGCTGATTTTTCTCCTCTGGCATCCTTGGGTAGACAGAGGGAGTCTGGAAAGAGTCTGGAAGGACATCAAGGAATCTTTGTGTTTATAGTCTGTGTATTTATAGCACAACTTTTGATGTTCCTTGGTTGGGGTCTGAGCAGATTATTTGTCGCAATTGCAAACATAATAAAATGGTGGTCCGATACTCCAGGATTATGAGGAAAAACATTAAGATCCACAACATTTATTCCATGGGACAAAACTAGGTCCAGAGTATGACTGTGACAGTGAGTAGGTCCAAAGACATGTTGGACAAAACCCACTGAGTCGATGATGGCTCCGAAAGCCTTTTGGAGTGGGTCTGTGGACTTTTCCATGTGAATATTAAAATCACCAAAAATTAGAATATTATCTGCTATGACTACAAGGTCTGATAGGAATTCAGGGAACTCAATGAGGAACTCTGTATATGGCCCAGGAGGCCTGTAAACAGCAGCTATAAAAAGTGATTGAGTAGGCTGCATAGATTTCATGACCAGAAGCTCAAAAGACGAATACGTCATTTTTTGGGGGGTAAATTGAAATTTGCTATCGTAAATGTTAGCAACACCTCCGTTGCTATACATGCTATGGTTACATAGTTTCTTATTTTAATATCAACATTTCCAAGCAAACAAAAACAGGGAAAGTGAGAATCTATAGACATGCTGAGAAAAAAGAACATAGTCTGCCAGAATGTAGCCAACTCAGATGAGGCATGACAATGAATTGCTTTGGTGTACATTTATACATTATATTATCCAAGAATAGAATCAATGGTTCAATAATTGAAATGACCATTATTCCCAGATCTCAGACTGTAGCCTACCCAACAACTCAAGATGGATGTAACGGGTTTCTTCTAACTCCTCCTCTGACGAAGAGGTGGAACAAGGATCGGACCAAAATGCAGCGTGGTTAGTTAGAAACATCTTTAATGAAGATGAAACACAAACAATACAAAACAACAAACGTGGAAAACCGAAACAGCCCTATCTGGTGCAACAAACACAGAGACAGGAACAATCACCCACAAACACACAGTGAAACCCAGGCTACCTAGCTACCTATGGTTCCCAATCAGAGACAATGACTAACACCTGCATCTGATTGAGAACCATATCAGGCCAGACATAGAAATAGACAAACAAGACATCCAACATAGATTGCCCACTCAGATCACACCCTGACCAACCAAAACATAGAAACATACAAATAAACTATGGTCAGGGTGTGACAATGGATCTTTGTATCTATTCACTGATTGTTATAATATACTGCAAAAGTCACCTGAGCTCTTTAGACTGGCCTTCCCTCGCTGTCTGATCCTGCTAAGACATGATGAGCATAGTGCTGTGTACTGACTGTGCACTATAACAGTGAAGATGGTAGAGCTGTTTATACAGTGTTCGTGTGAAAAGTAGGGAATGATATAGGAAAACTGACAGATCAATAACGTTATATTGCTATAGTGACTCTAATAAAAACTCACATTGCGCTCTCAGAAAACATCAGAATATCGGTCTTCCATCCTTTGGCTGCTGGTTCCATTAGATACACATTTTTTAGGTTATTGAGTATTATTAAGCATCTATGTGCTTATGACCAGGCCTCCTCAGTGTGTCTCTCAAAATAAGTGGATATTCACAACCACTTTGGAAGAAAATTCATTGTTGCATTGATGCAAGAAGAATAATATGCGTGTAGAAAGTATGGTTGAATGTAGGCTACACATTTAGAGTGATATGATGTGCATAAACAAGATACAAGAAATACCGAACAGAAATATCACATCACTACATTTTTAGAAATCCAAGATTAACGTATATTACATATTCATATTCTGACAAGTCGAAATGATGTATTTTTGTTCTTTACAGTTTTATGGTGGTATGAATGATTGTTTTAGAAATGGCACAAAGTAGGCTATGTATAGCTTCAGGCAGTAAATCAAATGATTTACACTTGTTATTGGACAAACCTTGAGTTGGATTGACATATTGACTAGCCAACCATTGATTGTAGCTTTGTTGGCCCTTCCCTCTCTGATGTAGTGGTAGTGTTATGATTTTTTTCTTCTAGCACAACAGGATGTAAAATAGCCTACTATACAGAGCTACATTGTTGCAGTATCGGGTTCAACGGAAGTGCAAAATTCAATAACAGACACCTCAAACTAGTTTTAACTATTTTATTTCAGTGCCAGGGGTTACCTCTGTTTTGCAACATTATTTGTTTTGCAACAATAGAGTGTCACATAGCTTTCAGTTGTCCTGAATTGTTGATACACCTTAGTTTTCTCAAGATTAAGTGTAGAAGTTTATATCACCTACAGATGTATCAAAATACACGTTTTACATTTAATAACAAAATATATACTATATTTAATTAATTGTTTTTCTCCCACTGTAAAATTTGTCAAATAAAAAAATGTATCATCCACAATATACAAATATTTTGCTCTGTATTGCAATGACAATCTTTTGTGTTCTATCTTCATAGTTGATTGAATTTACAGCAGGTGAAATAATAAAGAAATACAGATAGTTTCACCCCAATTTGGTGTGATATATGACTCAATATCAAATCTGCTGTGGAACAGCTCAAATTAACGAGCAAGTATAACATTTTTTTAAAGTTACTACATGTGGGAAGCATGTTGTCATCGCTTCAGTTTGTCCAGATTTGGTTACATTTAGGAAAACTGCAATGATAATTGTGTAAGAATAGATTATAATAATCTTTATAGTTGAGGTGTATATGTTAACGTACAAGATATCTGAACATGCCAATTTCCCTACTACGTATTTGTGACAGAGCTTTTTGATGACACACAGTTCAAGCCAAAGTTCAACACATTGGTTGAAATTGTCTCTATTTTTATTCTCCTAGCAGATAGATCAAGCTTGAGAAGCTATCACCACTTTACATATTCTTGACCTTATCATAATTTTCACTCACAGGCCACAGGTCAACATAGTATGATCAACAATATGTGTTTGCAGTATCTTTCCGCTGCAACCAACTTCTTGTTAGGCTAGGTTCAATATTGTTGCATCATTCACATCAGACCAGTCTGAAGGGAGGCCATTAAGACTAATGCCACTGTAAACCTCCCTGGGACTAACCCTTCAATTGGCCTAACAAGAGACAAGAGACGGTAACCAAGGCCAACCTTTGTTGTTGTTTCATTCTCTCTGATCTCACAGGTAGGTGTTGCTTTAAGGTTTTCAAGGGAATTAAGAGATACAGTGGACTAATGACCTGTTTTCTGAAGACTGACAGCCAAACAAATACAGTGAACATGTTTTCCTGCTCAATTGACCAGCTTCTACATACCCTAAGGCATGAGGATAATGAACAGGCCTTCAAGTCGTTACTTAACATCCCAATGTCTCTGCGTTTCTATGTGGTATGCACTATGTTATATCTCAAACACACAATATTACATATAATGTTTTACCTTCCCTTGAAGAAATTCCCATATAAATAGAGTGCATTTCAAAACACTGAAATCACAAATGAGTTGTCTTTGTAATGATTGCAATTTCCAGCAAAACTAAAACAAGTGGCCATCTGTCAAGTTGCAGGCATAAGGGTATTGTGTTTCAGTCATCCCTAAGCCTAATATTAGTCAGGCCTGTGTACTACAGCTGTAGGATCTTTAGGTATTTGAAAAATAAATATTGACAAATTATTTGATAAAATTTAGAATTTGGCCTTTATTACTACAGCCCATCAAAACGCAATTAATAACACATTCATAAATGTCCAAAAAGACAATCCAAAAATAAATCACAACGAATAAGGTTTTGAAGTGTCAGGTATATATCTAGGAGATATAAAATAGCTAAGGAAATATTTGTGTTTTTTTGGACACATGTATAACCCCTTATTTTTGTTGGCACAAAACTACCTCCATACTTCCATTCTTTTGTATGGGTTACCTTCAGATGAGTCCCGTGACACTGAGCAAAACAGAGAACGCCATCGAGTTCATGAGAGTCTCCCCTTTCCATAGTGGGGTCATATTAGTATGTACAGTTGTTCCTCCTTTAAAAGTTGCGTCATACTGCGGCACACCCTGCCTGATGCTGCAGCATTCTGTGACACGTCATTTAATTCTCAGCCATTTCTTCTGTTTCTGCAAGTTATTGCTAGTTTGTCACCAGGGGGCATCTTTGAGACTCATTTGATAGTGTTCCGTATTGGCATTAAAACCATTTTTTTAATAACATAGTATATGGGATTGATTTTAAGAAATTTGGCTCAATTCATTTGATTAATATCATGGTGTTTCCATTGAGAGAAATATTGTCAGATTGTAAAATTCGGGCAGATGTGTTTTGAGTGTTCTGGCCTTACAACGGAAGTCAAGCACCCAAGCTAACGTTGGCTAGCTACTTCCAGACACAAATGAGATCACTCCGACCATTTACTTACACCGGCCATATTCAAAGGGTGTTGAGTGCTCATAAAGTAATTATTTTGCGCTCTGGTACACTCAGACGAGTGTGCTCTGAAATCTGTGTAGATAGTAGGCTGGACACATGAAATTTTTAACAACGTTCTTTTCTGATTAAAAAATGAGTTCATTGCATCCGCCGTGGAGCCCAGTTTCATAATATGACCATATTTCCCAGCTGCTTGCTGTCGTTTTGAAGTAATCGCGAAAAAACAGGCCTCAGGTCTATTTTTCACCCTGCCAGCTCCTATTAGATCTAATGAGCACTGTGGCACCAACTCACCTTCCGAACATTCTATTCCAAGCTTATTGTTCAATGTCACAATGCCTCCTTCGCTATTGTTGGCAATGAGACCTGCTCACATTGTTTTATAGCTCAAATGTAAACAACAAAATGTAAACAACACTGGGGTGGCAGGGTAGCCTAGTGGTTAGAGTGTTGGACTAGTAACCGGAAGGTTGCATTTGTGGAGCGATGGCGAATGATGGTTCGAGGGTGGCTGTTGTCTATGTGTGTAGAGGGTCCCTGGTTCTAGCCCAGGAAGGAGCGAGGAGAGGGATGAAAGCAAAACTGTTACACGGTCACCATTTTAATCAGGAATCTCTTCTTTGTCATTATGTAAGTCTGGGCAGCGAGCTCGTTCGTCATCGATCGTGAGACCAGAAATAGTCCAAAGTTTTTATTTTCCCCTACTATTTCAGAACACAGACAAGCACAGTTGACACCATTGAGGTGCGGATATTTACTTTCTACACAAGTCGTTTTTTTCCAGTTTCGTACTACGAACAGATTGTAGCGGTAAAATAAAAAGGGACACATTTTTAATTCTAAGCATCACTCCAGTCAAAACAGGCTCCGCGAACATTCGATTCCATTAATTTGCTATGGGCTCGCTCTAGCGTTCCAGTTTAGCAAACGTTCTTAAGCCGTTTTTCAGCCTTGGGTAAATTTTGACTCGTTCTACTGTCCAGCCTATAGAGAGCCAGAGCGAATTTACGAAAACACCCAAATGTCCATTGAGAAAGCACAAAAACTATACCATTTAGCTAAGCTAAGAATGACAAGAATAATAAAGTCAAAAGTTGGGTAGTTAGATAGCCTATAGTTAATATACTGGCAAGTTTGATGTATAACTACTAACGTTGGGTAGCTAGCTAACATGCTGGTATATACTGCTGTATTGATATGCTATGTAGTTCGTAAGGACAGCGTAGCTAACAAATTGTCAGCCAATATAACATGTAAGGTAACTTGTTTGAAAAGTAATTACTTTATTACTAAAAAAATAACTGTATGTCACAATTGTACATTCCATTTTCAGTAAATGCTTTAGCGAGCTAGATTCTTTACAGCCACTGTTTCACATGACGACAGCCTGGTTTGCTGGTTTTCTCAGGAGTTCCTAAAACATTTAACAACACAAATTACAAATGAATTCTTCTAACACTTGCTAACTGGCTAATGTTAGCTAGTCAGATAACTTGCTAAATAGCGATATTCGTAAATTAAATTCATGACCTCAATATGCACATACGTTTGCAATGAAGCCGTGACGCTGGGTACCTCTAAGTCCCACGGTGCAAGCTCAACACTTTTAAAGGAGGAACAGTTCTGATCTGAGCATTTTGTGGAAAGCCTTTAAAGACAAAGAAAAATTAACCCATGTGGTCCAAATTTCCAATTAGAAATACGGCCATGCTCTCAACAAGTTATGTTCAAAATGTAGCAAAGTGCCCCAAAAAATGGTATTAAACTCCACCCAGGAGATAGTGTTTGTGCTGCATGGACTGGACGTGGCATATTTACTTCAGATTGACTCTCATCCTATACCTCTTCACCATTTTTGTCAATCTGACACTGATTGTTAACATTTTTCTGTAGAAAATGTTGTATTTATTCCTCTGTAATCTGTGTATTAATGGTATCTATGGCATTTCAGCTTTCTACCCGAAGATACTTCATGACCTTTTATTTGACTCTCATGTACATTGGGTGCCTAACCCAGATATGTCATCTACTCCTATGCTTTCTGTGAATTCACCAGCTTGACAGTGATGACATATGACAGGTATGTTGCCATCTGCAAGCCGTTACAATACCACTTTATCATGACCACTCGAAAAGTATGGACACTGCTTTTTCTTACGTGGCTTTTTTCATGGCTAGAAAATAGCATTGGGATGGGTTACCCCTCTGTGGCGTCTACGGCAATAAACTCTACTGCTCAAACTGGGCAGTCGTGAAGCCCTCGTGTGTGGACACCACTCTGACCAACCTCTGCTTCTTCATTGTCAGGTTTTCTCACGTCTCTCAAACATTACTCGTCCTGATTTCCTATGCGTTCCCGGGCGGAGAGGAGGAAGTTCATGCAGACCTCATCTAATCATGCTGACTAACTTCACCATATCCATGACCTTGGATGGGATGTACGCTCGCTGCGGCAGCAACACCAGCCTGCTGGCCCTGAGGAATATCATGGCAGTGGAGTTCCTAGTTGTGCCTCTTGTGAACCTTATCATATACGGAATGAAACTCACTAAGATTCGGAATAAAGTTGTATAGATGTTCAACAGTAAAGTTCCTGCCCTACGCTAAAGGTATTGTAGTGATGCACTTGTGTGTATCAACATATTTTTCTTGTTGATCTAAAATATGCAACATACTTAATTTTACGTAAAGATATATTAACAATGTTCATGTGTAATTAAGACATTAGGAAGGAAAACAATTAAAAGCTTGGTACTTTATCTAAAAATCTAAATCAATCAATCTAAATCAATAAATCTAAAATCTAAATCAATAAATTAATCAAATTTAATTTAATTAAAATCATGATGTTTTGCTATCAATGACCTTCGTCAGAAAAGACTTTGACCCTCTCATTTGTTGTTAATGACAGATTCAGGTGTTTGGCTGGCCAACTAAATGAAAATAGCTGTATATAGCAGTATATAGTATATAAACTCAGCAAAAAAAGAAACGTCCCTGTCTTTCAAAGATAATTTGTAAAAATCCAAATAACTTCACAGATCTTCATTGTAAAGGGTTTCAACACTGTTTCCCATGCTTGTTCAATGAACCATAAACAACTAATGAACATGCACCAGTAAAACGGTCGTTAAGACAGTAACAGCTTACAGACGGTAGGCATTGAAGGTCACAATTATGAAAAAACTTAAGACACTATAAAGGTCTTTCTACTGACTCTGAAAAACACCAAAAGAAAGATGCCCAGGGTCCCTGCTCATCTGCGTGAACGTGCCTTAGGCATGCTGCAAGGAGGCATGACGACTGCAGATGTAAATTGCAATGTTCATATTGTGAGATGACTAAGAAAGCGCTACAGGGAGACGGACGACAGCTGTTCGTCATCGCCATGGGAGACCACGTGTAACAACACCTGCACAGGATCGGTACATCCAAACATCACACCTGCGGGACAGGTGCAGGATGGCAACAACAACTGCCCGAGTTACCCCAGGAATGCACATCCCTCCCATGAGTACTCAGTCTGTCTGCAACAGGCTGAGAGAGGCTGGACTGAGGGCTTGTAGTCATGTTGTAAGGCAGGTCCTCACCAGACATCACCGGCAACAAGGTCACTTATGGGCAGTAACCCACCATCGCTGGACCAGTCGGGACTGGCAAAATGTGCTCTTCACTGACGAGTCGCGGTTTTGTCTCTTCAGGGGTGATGGTCGGATTCACGTTTATCATCAAAGGAATGAATGTTACACCCAGGCCTATACTCTGGAGTGGGATAGATTTGGAGGTGGCGGGTCCGTCATGGTCTGGGGCGGTGTGCCACAGCATCCTCAGACTGAGCTTGTTGTCATTGCAGGCAATCTCAACACTGTGTGTTACAGGGAAGACATCCTCCTCCCTCATGTGGTACCCTTCCTGCAGGCTCATTGTGACATGACCCTCCAGCATGACAATACCACCAGCCATACTGCTCATTCTGTGAGTGATCTCCTTTCCAGTGCGGGTCTGGGATATCAGCTGGCCTTGCCTCCGAGGACTCTGAGCCAGACCGCAGCCCCATGCAGTTGACAAGTGGTTGCGGTGAGCAGAGGTGTGGAACGCCGCTCACATGAGGCTCCAGCCCACCTTCAGAAGGTTCTGGTGGACCGCCGCCGCGGTGAGCCTCCCGTGCTCCATCGCATCTGGCTCTCCATCAGGAACCTCCCTCTCTGCCTGTCCTGCCGGAAGCTGAGCCCCCGGTTTCTGGGCCCCTTCAAGGTCCTCCGGAGGGTCAATGTGGTAACCTATCATTTAGAACTCTCCACCAACTGCCTGTCTCACCTTGCTTTCATGTTTCCCTCAGGCTGGTGATTCCTGGTCCCCTGGATGACGCCGTCCCCTGCAACACCCCTCCCCTCCCCTGGACATCGAGGGGACCCCCGCCTATGTTGTTAAGCCCCTCGTGGACTCCTGATGTCATGGAGGTTGGCTCCAGTACCTGGTAGACTGAGAGGGGTACGTTCCTGAGGAGTGCTCTTGGGTCCACATCCTGGACCCCAACATCATCCGGATTTCCATCTCTGCTGTCCAGACTGGCCTGCTCCTTGCCTTAGGGGCCACGGTCAGCTCGACATCGCCGGTCTACTAGCCACCAGTCCTGGCAACAATCATTGCGCACACCTGCTCCCAATCGTTAAGCACATCTGGACATCATCACCAACCTGATTACTCTCCCTTCATATAGCCCTCATCAGGCATTTTGGGATTTTGTTACGTTCAGTACACTTCTCCTGTTTAGTATTTTCTTCATGTTTATTATTATTAAACTCACATTCTGTACCCGCTTCCTGAATCTCCAGGTATATGTTATGCAGATAACTAAAATGACTTTGGAGCTGGCGCTGTTTTGCTGCGCAGGGATGTATTATAGGTAATGAATGTGCAGAGGGGGGACTTTTGTGGCAAATCAGAAACATCAGTATACCCCAAGTTCAAATCCCAGGTGGGGTCATAATGAAAAGTCAGTTCTAAGTAATCCTGTCAAAAATTTGAAAACTATTTTTAGCTGTCCAGCGTACCACTTACCTGAACCCCCATACCATTGATTTTATAATGGTTTGGGACACCTGGGACCATCTCGTGGCAAAAACCTCAAGTGGACCATGACAACTTCCCAAGAACGTCTTAAAAATACTCAGGGACATCCCTGGGACAATCTGGGAACTAGAATTCCAGGGTACCATTTCACAACATCCCAAAAACGTCCCCGGACAAACCGGGAGCTAGACATCCTCCAGCAGCCCATAACACAACATCCTGACAACTTTAGATGACCATTTTGTGACGTTCCAGGGATGTCCTAACTTTTTTGCTTGCAGGGACGTTGCCTTGGGACCCTTTGCCCGAGAACACTAGTAACCTGCCTAAATGACCAGCGACCTGTAGCAGTGTTTTAAAAGGCTGGTCTTGGCTCACAACACCATTATCCCAGAAATCCTAAACCCACAGCAATTTGCATACTGCCCTAACAGATTGACAGATGATGCAATCTCTATTGTACTCCACACTGCCCTTTCACACTTGGAAAAAAGCAACACCTATGTAAGAATGCTATTCATTGACTACAGCCCAGAGTTCAAAGTCATAGTTCCCTCAAAACTCATCAAAAAGCTAAGGACCCTGGGACTAAACACCTCCCTCTGAAACTGGACTTCCTGACGGGCCGGCCCCAGGTGGTAAAGGTAGGAAATAACACATCTGCCACACTGATCCTCAACATGGGCCCCTCAGGGGTGCGTGCTCAGTCCCCTCCTGTACTCCCTGTTCACTCATGACTGCACGGCCAGGAATGACTCCAATATCATCAAGTTTGCCGATGACACAACAGTGGTAGGTCTGATCACAGACAACAATGAGACAGCCTATAGGGAGAAGGTCAGAGACGTGGCCATGTGGTGTCAGGACATCAATCTCTCCCTCAACGTGATCAATACAAAGGAGATGATTTTGGACTACAGGAAAAGGAGGACAGAGCACTCCCCCATCCTCATTGATGGGGCTGTAATGGAGCAGATTAAGAGCTTTAAGTTTCTTGGTGTCCACATCACTAACAAAACTAACATGGTCCCAGCACACCAAACCAGTAGTGAAGAGGGCACGACAAAACCTATTCCCCCTCAGGAAACTGAAATGATTTTGCATGTGTCCTCAGATCCTCAAAAGGTTCTACAGCTGCACCATTGAGAGAATCCTCACTGGTTGCATCACTGCCTGGTATGGCAACTGCTAGGCCTCCGACCACAAGGCACTACAGAGGGTCGTACGTACCCAAAATTTGTCAAGGCCCAAAATTTGTCAAAGACTCCAGCCACCCTAGTCATAGACTGTTCTCTCTGCTACCGCATGGCAGGTGGTATCGGAGCACCATGTCTAGGTCCAAGAGGCTTCTAGACAGCTTCTACCCCCAAGCCAAATTACTCTTGAACATCTAATCAAATGGCTACCCAGACTATTTGCATTCCCCCCCCTTACACCGCTGCTACATTGTTATTATCTATGCATAGTCACTTTAATAACTCTACCTACATGCACATTTTACCTCCCTTACCTCCCTTGACTCTGTACCGGTACCCCCTGTATATAGTCTCATTACTGTTTTACTGCTGTTCTTAAATGACTTGTTCCTTCTATTTCTTATTCTTATTCATATTTTTTTAACTGCATTGTTGGTTATGGGCTTGTAAGTAAGCATTTCACTGTTGTATTCGGCGCATGTGACTCATACAATTTGATTTGATTTGATCACACAATGTCCTAATTTAGTCCTGAGAAATTCCTGATATGATCCTCAGTAACATCATAGTAACTTAGAGGGAACTAGACAAGTCCCGAGAACGTCCTGAAAATGACCATCATGTGACATCCACTTGACCATCATGCAACCTCTCCTTGTGGTCATTGAATGCCTCATCGATAATGTCCGACACATAACTTCCGAATTCAAGGCACTACCCCCTGTAATGCTTTGCGGTCAAAGGCCAAGCAGTTGCCATACCAAGCAATGACGCAACCAATCCCATGTGAGTATACACTATGGTGTATTTAAAGGCTAACAGGACAAGTCTTTGGAGCAGTCTCCTCTGTCAAGCAAGAAGACATTTCATGGATTCAAGTTTTTTTATTTCTTTCACACCTCAGAAGTCTGATAATGTATAGCTAGTATTGGGAACTTTTTTGTTGAGAATTAAGAGTTTGAGGAAGGATGTGAATTAGTTTTGTTAAATGATTCACACTTGAATTTGTTCACCTCCATACACACTGAAGCCTTGTAAGGACTAAGAATTTTTGCATTGACCAGAGGAAGAAAATTAACAAAAGCTATGGAGAACTCAACCCAAGTCAAGTTCTTTTATCTCTTTGGCTTACAAGAGACATTTAACAACAAATCAGTCTATTTTATCTTGTCTCTTATCACATACCTACTCATCATCACTGTGAATTTGACACTGATCATAACAATCATTCAGGAGAAAGGTCTCCATGAGCCCATGTATATCTTTCTGTGTAGTTTATGTGTCAATGGATTGTATGGAACTGCTGGTTTCTACCCCAAGTTGTTACTGGACCTTCAGTCAGATGTTCAGGTGATATCTTATGGTGGATGTTTGACTCAAGCCTATGTAATATACGCATCTGTCATATGTGAAATGTCTACTTTAACAGTGATGTCTTACGACAGGTATGTGGCAATATGCAGACCACTACTATATCATACCATTGTGACATCTTTAACTGTTAGAAAGTTACTTTTATTGTCTTGGTGTTATCCTTTATTTATAGCACTCATAGCAGTTAGTTTAACTGTCAGACTTCCTTTGTGTGGATCTCGCATTGATAAGATCTTCTGTGACAATCCATCTATACTGAAACATGCATGTTTACCCATAACCATTAATCAGATTTTGAACAAATGTATTATTTCGGTTCATGTTTTACAGATGATTTTCATTGTATTGTCTTACTGTCAGATTGTAAGGAATTGTGTAAAGTCAGCTCAGGGAAGGATTAAGTTCACACAGACATGTGTGCCACATTTAATAACAATATTTATTTTCATCACAGTTACCCTGTTTGACACATTGCAAGGGTGGAATAATGTAAATATTACGCTGAATATGCGTAACGCAATGGCCGTACAATTTCTTGTTGTACCACCTGTCTTAAACCCTGTAATATATGGACTTAACCTCCAGAAGATTCGAAGAGCAGTTTTCAGAAAGTGTAATGCACATAAAATCATTGATATGAAACGTTAGTTACATGATCTTACACAACAGGGAGACTTCGTCATATCAGAAGTCAACAAAAATAAAGGTCAAATCTGCTAAACTGTTGCAAGATTAAATGGTGCCCTATTTCTTGATACCTATCGCAAGTTCCGCAACTTTGGTTTTAAAAGTGTAGGGGAGGACATAACCTGGCAGGGGTCTGGGGGCCTTCCCTACATTTTCTGGGGCATCTAATGCTAATTTCCTGCATTTCTACTAGTGCTGTACACAACGACAACAAAAATCTTGGTCAACCAAGCGTAGTCTTTTCTTTCGACCAATCAGTCTGTCTAGATTTTAAAACATGTATTTTTCCATATCTGATGTGCCTTTTTATCTTACCATTTCTACCAACCTGCGAGACAGTTATGATCTTCATAGGCACGTATTCGTGGAACAGTTTCATTTCATTTATAATAGTCTTTGTATCTTAAAATAATTTTCTGTGGTTAATCTATATTCTACAAAATGATACAAATCTAAAAGTAACTTTTATTGCCACTGCCAACTATGTAAAAAAAAGCCTACATAAAGCAACACATAAAAACATTGCAACCTGCAGGCAGAGAAATATCCTGATGAATATAAATATCCTATAAATCACATTTGCTAGGTACGACCTGTCTTCAACGAACTCTAACATTGTATCAACTATCAACTGGGTCAGGTATTTTATGACGTTTCCACTGGATCAGAGCATTACATTTTTCCCTTTCATGCCGAGTGGTTATCAAAAGGGAGAGAGATGGAAATATTGTTCTATCACTTTGAGGAACTATTGTCATTCTCAATTGATTCTAAAAACAGATTTTGTTTACTTGCTGTTTGAGGTGATGAAAAAATACTTTGAGAAGCTCCACAGCTCATTAGTGGTGGTGAGTTAAGGCAATCAGAAATACTATCAGACATCAACAAATGGGCACATTTATAGGCCTAAATTTGCACACAGGCCAGGTAAACTAGTCGTACTTCAATATGCGTAATCAGGTGTCATGACTTGCCCTTTTGGGAAAGGATCATAGGAGCCAAGTTCCACCCCTCTCTCACTCTCTCTCCCACCATAGTTTTATGATGGTCGGAAATACCTACAGGAAAATTCTGTCTCCCACTCTTTCAGAAGTGGAAGTTAAATCCCTTTGTTACCACAGAGAGACGTTGCAGTACGGTAACATCAAAAGGTTGAATAATGGAATAATATTTCTGTATTCCAAAGAGTTGGAAGGGTCCGAAGAACAATTATGTCAGATCAGTTGTTTTGTGATCTCATTAAGGACGGTATAACAACATAACTGTATGTCTGAATGTATATATTTCCAAGTTGTCAGTTTTACATCCAAATGTTGTGGAATTCCTGCGATTAAATATGAACCTATTTGTGAGAAGATAGTGAGAACATTGCTTTTCATGTAATGTTTATCCAGTCAGTAACCACACCCATGTGATTACAGACATTATGCCAAACGTAGTCGAACGCCCTTTTCCCCCAAGTGTTTAAAAGGATTCACTGAAGAACTCACATCTTAGACCAAAACAAGCCATGTTGCTGCCGGTGTGTGAAGTGGTTCCAGCTGAATACATTACAAATGGTTTTAATACTACAAGACCAGAAAATGGTAACTCTCTGAAACTCTCTTGAGTGAAGAAGATGAAGACTACACAGGAACATTCAGTCTGCAGCTGTTTAAGTACTCTTAGTCTAGTAAAACTGACAAGAACCACCGGGTGGCACTCTGAAAGATCCATTCTAAAGAACTTTTCCCTATTAACCGACCATTGGTACATCTGATTCACCCTTTATAACAGAGCCCACTGAACAAGCCACAACTTCAAAAGACTTTGATCTCTGCTGGACAAACCAGAGATTTCTGTCGAATTACTCCCCAGATGGTCAAGACATACACACGTAAATATGTATATTGCAAATATTTTCGAATGAGCGGCCATTCATGTGCAGAGTATTTGCATTTGCATGAGCATAGTTATCAGCTGTATGTGCAATAGTGAAGCCTCTTGTCTCTTCCCCCGCTCTTTCTAACATTCCCCTTCCTTTTCATTTTTGTAACAAGCCATCATATCGGGTTAGTAATCAATGTGTAAGCTATCCTGTTTGTGTGTTTATGTCATTCTGTGTGATTATTTAGTTAGTTAGTAAATAAATAATTAAGCCAATTTGTATATTGTTGATTCATCATTTATCAAATCAAATCAAATCAAATTTTATTTGTCACATACACATGGTTAGCAGATGTTAATGCGAGTGTAGCGAAATGCTTGTGCTTCTAGTTCCGACAATGCAGTAATAACCAACAAGTAATCTAACTAACAATTCCTAAACTACTGTCTTATACACAGTGTAAGGGGATAAAGAATATGTACATAAGGATATGTGAATGAGTGATGGTACAGAGCAGCATAGGCAAGATACAGTAGATGGTATCGAGTACAGTATATACATATGAGATGAGTATGTAAACAAAGTGGCATAGTTAAAGTGGCTAGTGATACATGTATTACATAAGGATGCAGTCGATGATATAGAGTACAGTATATACGTATGCATATGAGATGAATAATGTAGGGTAAGTAACATTATATAAGGTAGCATTGTTTAAAGTGGCTAGTGATATATTTACATCATTTCCCATCAATTCCCATTATTAAAGTGGCTGGACTTGAGTCAGTGTCAGTGTGTTGGCAGCAGCCACTCAATGTTAGTGGTGGCTGTTTAACAGTCTGATGGCCATGAGATAGAAGCTGTTTTTCAGTCTCTCGGTCCCAGCTTTGATGCACCTGTACTGACCTCGCCTTCTGGATGATAGCGGGGTGAACAGGCAGTGGCTTGGGTGGTTGATGTCCTTGATGATCTTTATGGCCTTCCTGTAACATCGGGTGGTGTAGGTGTCCTGGAGGGCAGGTAGTTTGCCCCCGGTGATGCGTTGTGCAGACCTCACTACCCTCTGGAGAGCCTTACGGTTGAGGGCGGAGCAGTTGCTGTACCAGGCGGTGATACAGCCCGCCAGGATGCTCTCAATTGTGTATCTGTAGAAGTTTGTGAGTGCTTTTGGTGACAAGCCGAATTTTTTCAGCCTCCTGAGGTTGAAGAGGCGCTGCTGCGCCTTCTTCACGATGCTTTCTGTGTGAGTGGACCAATTCAGTTTGTCTGTGATGTGTATGCTGAGGAACTTAAAACTTGAGCTGTAGTCGATGAACAGCATTCTCACATAGGTATTCCTCTTGTCCAGATGGGTTAGGGCAGTGTGCAGTGTGGTTGAGATTGCATCGTCTGTGGACCTATTTGAGCGGTAAGCAAATTGGAGTGGGTCTAGGGTGTCAGGTAGGGTGGAGGTGATATGGTCCTTGACTAGTCTCTCAAAGCACTTCATGATGACGGAAGTGAGTGCTACGGGGCGGTAGTCGTTTAGCTCAGTTACCTTAGCTTTCTTGGGAACAGGAACAATGGTGGCCCTCTTGAAGCATGTGGGAACAGCAGACTGGTATAGGGATTGATTGAATATGTCCGTAAACACACCAGCCAGCTGGTCTGCGCATGCTCTGAGGGCGCGGCTGGGGATGCCGTCTGGGCCTGCAGCCTTGCGAGGGTTAACACGTTTAAATGCTGTACTCACCTCGGCTGCAGTGAAGGAGAGACCGCATTTTTCCGTTACAGGCAGTGTCAGTGGCACTGTATTGTCCTCAAAGCGGGCAAAAAAATTATTTAGTCTGCCTGGGAGCAAGACATCCTGGTCCGTGACTGGGCTGGATTTCTTCCTGTAGTCCGTGATTGACTGTAGACCCTGCCACATCCCTCTTGTGTCTGATCCGTTGAATTGGGATTCTACTTTGTCTCTGTACTGACGCTTAGCTTGTTTGATAGCCTTACGGAGGGAATAGCTGCATTGTTTGTATTCAGTCATGTTACCAGACACCTTGCCCTGATTGAAAGCAGTGGTTCGCGCTTTCAGTTTCACGCGAATGCTGCCATCAATCCAAGGTTTCTGGTTAGGGAATGTTTTAATCGTTGCTATGGGAACGACATCTTCAACGCACGTTCTAATGAACTCGCACACCGAATCAGCGTATTCGTCAATGTTGTTATCTGACGCAATACGAAACATGTCCCAGTCCACGTGATGGAAGCAGTCTTGGAGTGTGGAGTCAGCTTGGTCGGACCAGCGTTGGACAGACCTCAGCGTGGGAGCTTCTTTTTTTAGCTTTTGTCTGTAGGCAGGTATCAGCAAAATGGAGTCGTGGTCAGCTTTTCCGAAAGGGGGGCGGGGCAGGGCCTTATATGCGTCGCGGAAGTTAGAGTAACAGTGATCCAAGGTTTTTCCGCCCCTGGTTGCGCAATCGATATGCTGATAAAATTTAGGGAGTCTTGTTTTCAGATTAGCCTGGTTAAAATCCCCAACAACGATGAATGCAGCCTCCGGATAAATGGTTTCCAGTTTGCAAAGAGTTAAATAAAGTTCGTTCAGAGCCATCGATGTGTCTGCTTGGGGGGGGATATATACGGCTGTGATTATAATCGAAGAGAATTCTCTTGGTAGATAATGCGGTCTACATTTGATTGTGAGGAATTCTAAATCAGGTGAACAGAAGGATTTGAGTTCCTGTATGTTTCTTTCATCGCACCATGGAGTCGTTCGGAGTCGTTTTTTTGGGTCGCTGCATGCAATCCATTCCGTTGTCCTGTTTGTAAGGCAGAACACAAGGCAGAACACAGGATCCGCGTCGCGAAAAACATATTCTTGGACGTACTGATGGTGAGTTGACGCTGATCTCATATACAGTAGTTCTTCTCGACTGTATGTAATGAAACCTAAGATGACCTGGGGTACTAATGTAAGAAATAACACGTAAAAAAAACAAAAAACTGCATAGTTTCCTAGGAACGCGAAGCGAGGCGGCCATCTCTGTCGGCGCCGGAAGTAACCCTTTATGCTAGGGTTCGTGCATATTTGAAGTCAACGATGTTCAGAATGAGACTGGAGTTAAATAAGAATTAATGAATTGACTGTGACTAATGTAAGAGATCTTTAAGAGTTAATTCGGAAAATGGTGACTCTTTAAATAAACTTTTTCCGTGGTGTCCCAGATCACTACTTAATTAATTGTTAAATGGTTATTTTTATTGCGTAATAATTAAATGTAGTTAATTGATTTTTATAAAATAACAGTCAAACACATTAATGACAGCAAAGACACAAGTGCGCGTCCTTACTAAACATTGACAGGAGAGATTCAAACACAAAACTATGAATAAATTGACAAAACTCGTAAATCGAATGGAATAAACCAAAACTTGTTTCTCACATGTGGATCATAGGTTGTGAGTTCTGCAAAACACATGTCCACTCCGAAATTGAGAAAAATCAATTACTGTAATAGTAATATATTCAATGCATTAACAGAACGTACCGTAACCAAATAGACATTGCAGATGAGTAATTATGTGAATTGACAGTAAATGCAGGCTACTACTAGTGATATTTGTAATGGGGAATTGATAGACATAGTAAACAATGCACACAATGAAGTTATGAAACAATGAATACCCACGAAATGGCGGGAGAGAGCGCATTCTGGAGAAAGACAAGCCCTGTGCGTCTGAGCCACAATCCCCATATTCTTGGACCGTGGCATCCCTGCGGCCTCCTCATTGAGACAGGTGCGAATCTGTGTCTCATGTTGTCACGCCCTGACCTTAGTTATCTATGTTTTCAGGTCAGGGTGTGACGAGGATGGGTGTATGTGTTCTTGTCCTGTCTAGGGTTTTTGTATGTCTAGGGGTGTTTGTTAGTCTAGATCATTTGTAGCTCTATGGTGGCCTGAATTGGTTGTTAGTTTGTTTAAGTGTTCTTCGTTAAATAAAAGAAGAATGTATTCCAATCATGCAGCGCGCCTTGGTCTCCTTGTTATGACGAACGTGACACATGTACCATGAAAAATATATGTATATATTTGTGACTATTTGACAAAAATTAATTGAATGTTTTCAATATAGACCCCTTTTGTCATGTAATATTCCATAAGGCACCCAGAATGTGGTGGATCACGTCCCCCCCATTCCCAGTGAAAATTGCGCCCCTGCCTTTCGCCATCTTCTGTGATATACAAATATTATAATAGAGTAATTGTAGCAGACTTCCAGAGCAGGAAAACACTTGAAGGCATCTCAAATGGCACCCTATTCCCAGCATATTGTCAAGAAAATTGCAAGATTATGTTATAATGCTTGTATTGCATTATAATTGTTGTTTATTCCCCAACAGAAAAGAGTATTCTGTGTGTTCTACTGAGGATGGGCCTCTATGAGATAACACTGACAGAGGAGATTGACAATGTCTTTGGGTGATAAAACCTAAAGAGCATTCCAGA
This sequence comes from Oncorhynchus masou masou, assembly GCF_036934945.1. NCBI lineage: Eukaryota > Metazoa > Chordata > Actinopteri > Salmoniformes > Salmonidae > Oncorhynchus > Oncorhynchus masou. The sequence goes on from NC_088224.1 coordinate 63,748,780, forward strand.
GAACATGAGTTAATGTTTCTGTTCTATACCGTACCAGGGAGAGATGGTTCCAGTTTGGAGTAGGAGGGCCAGACACTGGTCTATACAATGAAAACTGTTGACACAGCAGATGCTGTCTGCTATGTATTATAGATATCTTTCATAGAAATCTTAACCTTGTGACCATTCTATGTATCTGTTGCTCATCATGTAGGTTGAAAGGGGTGTATCTTGTATCTTTGGTACTTTTGTTTTATCACTCTCAATGGATCATTAGAAATGGTGAATAGTTGAAAGTCATTGCTATTGCAAAGCTCTTATTAAAGATTTAGTTTAAGTATAACTCTGACTTGTGTGATAAGTTTGTATCTACTTATTTGATAGTAAAGAAATTAACCACCACAAATCAAAATCAAATCAAATTTATTGATATTGCCCTTCGTACATCAGCTGATATCTTAAAGTGCTGTACAGAAACCCAGCCTAAAACCCCAAACAGCAAGCAATGCAGGTGTAGAAGCACGGTGGCTAGGAATAACTCACTAGAAAGGCCAAAACCTAGGAAGAAACCTAGAGAGGAACCAGGCTATGAGGGGTGGCCAGTCCTCTTCTGGCTGTGCCGGGTGGAGATTATAACAGAACATGGCCAAGATGTTCAAATGTTTATAAATGACCAGCATGGTCAAATAATAATAATCACAGGCAGAACAGTTGAAACTGGATAAGCATCACGGCCAGGTGGACTGGGGACAGCAAGGAGTCATGTCAGGTAGTCCTGAGGCATGGTCCTAGGGCTCAGGTCCTCCGAGAGAGAGAAAGAAAGAGAGAGAATCAGAGAGAGCATACTTAAGTTGACACAGGACACCAGATAGGACTGGAGAAGTACTCCAGATATAACAAACTGACCCTAGCCCCCCGACACAAACTACTGCAGCATAAATACTGGACACCCCCAGACATGGCCAAACAGGAACGATATAACCCCACCCCCTTTGCCAAAGCACAGCCCCCACACCACTAGAGGGATATCTTCAACCACCAACTTACCATCCTGAGACAATGCCGAGTATAGCCCACAAAGATCTCCGCCACGGCACAACCCAAGGGGGGGCGCCAACCCAGACAGGATGATCACATCAGTGACTCAACCCACTCAAGTGACGCACCCCTCCTAGGGACGGGATGGAAGAGCCCTAGTAAGCCAGTGACTCAGCCCCTGTAATAGGGTTAGAGGCAGAGAATCCTAGTGGAAAGAGGGGAACTGGCCATGCAGAGACAGCAAGGGCGGTTCGCTGCTCCAGAGCCTTTCCGTTCACCTTCACACTCCTGGGTCAGACTACACTCAATCATATGACCCACTGAAGAGATGAGTCTTCAGTAAAGATTTAAAGGTTGAGACCGAGTTTGCGTCTCTCACATGGGTAGGCAGACCATTCCATAAAAATTGAGCTCTATAGGAGAAAGCCCTGCCTCCAGCTGTTTGCTTAGAAATTCTAGGGACAATTACATGGCCTGCGTCTTGTGAAGGTAGCGTACGTGTAGGTATGTACGGCAGGACCAAATCAGAGAGATAGGTAGGAGCAAGCCCATGTAATGCTTTGTAGGTTAGCAGTAAAACCTTGAAATCAGCCATTGCCTTGACATGAAGCCAGTGTAGGGAGGCACTGGAGTAATATGATTTTTTTTTGGTTCTAGTCAGGATTCCAGCAGCCGTATTTAGCACTAACTGAAGTTTATTTAGTGCTTTATCCAGGTAGCCGGAAAGTAGAGAATTGCAGTAGTCTAACCTAAAAGTGACAAAAGCATGGATTAATTTTTCTGCATAATATTTGGACAGAAAGTTTCTGATTTTTGCAATGTTACGTAGATGGAAAAAAGCTGTCCTTGAAACAGTCTTGATATGTTCTTCAAAAGAGAGATCAGGGTCCAGGGTAACGCCGAGGTCCTTCGCAGTTTTATTTGAGACGACTGTACAACCATTAAGATTAATTGTCAGATTCAACAGAAGATCTCTTTGTTTCTTGGGACCGAGAACAAGCATCTCTGTTTTGTCCGAGCTTAAAAGTAGAAAGCTTGCAGCCATCCACTTCCTTATGTCTGAAACACATGCTTCAAGCGAGGGCAATTTTGGGGCTTCACCATGTTTCATTGAAATGTACAGCTGTGTGTCATCCGCATAGCAGTGAAAGTTAACATTATGTTTTCGAATGACATCCCCAAGAGGTAAAATATATAGTGAAAACAATAGTGGTCCTAAAACGGAACCGTGAGGAACACCGAAATTTACAGTTGATTTATTAGAGGACAAACTATTCAGAGACAAACTGTTATCTTTCCGACAGATAAGATATAAACCAGGCCAGAACTTGTCCGTGGAAACCAATTTGGGTTTCCAATCTCTCCAAAAGAATGTGGTGATCGATGGTATCAAAAGCAGCACTAAGGTCTAGGAGCACGAGGACAGATGCAGGACCTCGGTCTGATGCCATTAAAAGGTTATTTACCACCTTAACAAGTGCAGTCTCAGTGCTATGATGGGGTCTAAAACCAGACAAACATTTCATATAAATTTTTTGTCTTCAGGAAGGCAGTGAGTTGCTGCGCAACAGCCTTTTCTAAAAATGTTGAGAGGAATGGAAGATTCGATATAGGCCGATAGTTTTAAAAATATTTTCTGGGTCAAGGTTTGGCTTTTTCAAGAGAGGCTTCATTACTGCCACTTTTAGTGAGTTTGGTACACATACGGTGGATAAAGAGCTGTTTATTATGTTCAACATAGGAGGGCCAAGCACAGGAAGCAGCTCTTTCAGTAGTTTAGTTGGAATAGGGTCCAGTATGCAGCTTGAAGATTTAGAGGCCATTATTATTTTCATCATTGTGTCAAGAGATATAGTACTAAAACACTTGAGTGTCTCTCTTGATCCTAGGTCCTGGCAGAGTTGTGCACACTCAGGACAACTGAGCCTTGAATGAATATGCAGATTTAAAAAGGAGTCTGTAATTTGCTTTCTAATAATCATGATCTTTACCTCAAAGAAGTTCATGAATTTATTACTGCTGAAGTGAAAGCCACCCTCTCTTGGGGAATGCTGCTTTTTAGTTAGCTTTGTGACAGTATCAAAAAGGAATTTCGGATTGTTCTTATTTTCCTCAATTAAGATGGAAAAATAGGATGATCGAGCAAAAGTAAAGGCTCTTCGATACTGCATGGTACTGTCTTTCCAAGCTAGTCGGAAGACTTCCAGTTTGGTGTGGCGCCATTTCCGTTCCAATTTTCTGGAAGCTTGCTTCAGAGCTCGGGTATTTTCTATATACCAGGGATCTAGTTTCTTATGAGAAATGTTTTTAGTTCTTAGGGGTGCAACTGCATCTAGGGTATTGCACAAGGTTAAATTGAGTTCCTCAGTTAGGTGGTTAACTGATTTTTCTCCTCTGGCATCCTTGGGTAGACAGAGGGAGTCTGGAAGGAGTCTGGAAGGACATCAAGGAATCTTTGTGTTTATAGTCTGTGAATTTATAGCATGACTTTTGATGTTCCTTGGTTGGGGTCTGAGCAGATTATTTGTTGCAATTGCAAACATAATAAAATGGTGGTCCGATACTCCGGGATTATGAGGAAAAACATTAAGATCCACAACATTTATTCCATGGGACAAAACTAGGTCCAGAGTATGACTGTGGCAGTGAGTAGGTCCAGAGACATGTTGGACAAAACCCACTGAGTCGATGATGGCTCCGAAAGCCTTTTGGAGTGGGTCTGTGGACTTTTCCATATGAATATTAAAATCACCAAAAATTAGAATATTATCTGCTATGACTACAAGGTCTGATAGGAATTCAGGGAACTCAATGAGGAACTCTGTATATGGCCCAGGAGGCCTGTAAACAGTAGCTATAAAAAGTGATTGAGTAGGCTGCATAGATTTCATGACTAGAAGCTCAAACGACGAAAACGTCATTTTTTTTTTTTTGTAAATTGAAATTTGCTATCGTAAATGTTAGCAGGATGGGATGCACGGGGGATATGGTCACTAGTGTAGCCAGGAGGTGAGGCCTCATTTAACACAGTAAATTCATCAGGCTTAAGCCATGTTTCAGTCAGGCCTATCAAATCAAGACAATGATCAGTGATTAGTTCATCGACTATAATTGCCTTTGAAGTAAGGGATCTAACATTAAGTAGCCCTATTTTGAGATGTGAGGTATCATGATCTCTTTCAATGATGACAGGAATGGAGGAGGTCTTTATCCTAGTGAGATAGCTAAGGCAAACACCGCCATGTTTAATTTTGCCCAACCTAGGTCGAGGCACAGACATGGTCTCAATGGGGATAGCTGAGCTGACTACACTGACTGTGCTAGTGGCAGACTCCACTATGCTGGCAGGCTGGCTAACAGCCTGCCGCCTGACCTGCACCCTATTTCATTGTGGAGCTAGAGGAGTTAGAGCCCTGTCTATGTTGGTAGATAAGATGAGAGCACCCCTCCAGCTAGGATGGAGTCCGTCACTCCTCAGCAGGTCAGGCTTGGTCCTGTTTGTGGGTGAGTCCCAGAAAGAGGGCCAATTATCTACAAATTATATATTTTGCGAGGGGCAGAAAACAGTTTTCAACCATCGATTGAGTTGTGAAACTGCTGTAGAGCTCATCACTCCCCCTAACTGGGAAGGGGCCAGAGACAATTACTCGATGCCGACACATCTTTCTTGCTGATTTACACGCTGAAGCTATGTTGCGCTTGGTGGTCTCTGATTGTTTCATCCTAACATTGTTGGTGCCGACGTGGATAACATTATCTCTATACTCTCTACACTCGCCAGTTTTAGTTTTTACCAGCACCATCTTCAGATTAGCCTTAACGTCGGTTGCCCTGCCCCCTGGTAAACAGTGTATGATCGCTGGATGATTCGATTTAAGTCTAATACTGTGGGTAATGGAGTCGCCAATGACTAGAGTTTTCAATTTGTCAGAGCTAATGGTGAGAAGCTTCGGCATCTCAGACCCCGTAACGGGAGGAGTAGAGACAAGAGAAGGCTCGGCCTTTGACTCCGACTCGTTGCTTAATGGGGAAAACCGGTTGAAAGTTTCTGTCGGCTGAATGAGCCACACTGGTTGAGCATTCCTACAGCATTTCCCTTCAGAAAATGTAAGTTGTCCGGCTGCGGGGACCGTGCGAGGGGATTTATACTAACGTTACTATCTGTACTTACTGGCGGCACAGACACTGTTTCATCCTTTCCTACACTGAAATTACCCTTGCCTAACGATTGCGTCTGAAGCTGGGCTTGTAGCACAGCTATCCTCGCCGTAAGGCGATCATTCTCCTGTATATTATGAGTACAGCGACTGCAATTAGAAGGCATCATGTTAATGTTGCTACTTAGCTTCGGCTGTTGGAGGTCCTGACGAACCATGTCCAGATAAAGCGTCCGGAGTAAAAAGGTTGAATGGAAGAAAAAAAATGGAGGGAAAACCCCAAAATATAAAGGGAAATTAAAAAGTAAAAACCGTAAAGTTGTTAGGTAGCAAAGTAAGGTTGGCAAGAAAACGCACAGCAACACGTAAACAAGTCTGCAATAGTTCACTACTTATGACCAGAGCCAAAGTAGTGCACTATAAAGTTTATAGGGTGAAATTGATAGAACAAATTTGTGACTACTTATTTCTAAAGAAGAATAACAATATGGAAAGCCACTCTTTCAAAATATATTTGTCCACTGGTTGCTTTATTGTTAATTCTGAAAAAATTGATGTCAATAATGCTTGTGTTTACACAAATCTAATTTTTTATCGTTTTTTTTATATAACACATCTATGTGCTTATAACCAGGCCTCCTCAGTGTATCTCAAAATAAATGTCGATTCACAAACACTTTGGAAGAAAATTCATCATTCCATGGATGCATTAACATTAATATGCATGAAGAAAGTACTGTATGGTTGAATGTAGGCTACACATTTAGGGTGATATAGCATGCATAAACAAGATACAAGAAATACTGAACAGAAATATCACATTGTGAATTTCTATTTAATTTAATCACTACATTTTTAAAATCCAAGTTTAACATATATATTCATATTCTGACAGTTGAAAATGATGTATTTTCACTGTTTTATGATGGTAAGAATGATTGTTTAAGCAGTGGTATGAGTTATGAGGGTGTGGTATGAGGGTGTGACAGTACCCCCCTCCAAAGGTGCGGACTCCGGCCGCAAAATCTGAAACAAATGGGGAGGGTAGGGAGGGTGATTAGTGTCGGTGGCAGATCTGGTGCAGGTTGTAGCCCCCACTCAGATCGTGGATCCACCATCTTTGGTGGTGGCTCTGATGCAGGCCGAAGAACCCGCTCATCCTGCGGATCCAGCCATGGACCCAGGCTGAACACTGTGCCTGGACTGGACCTCGGTATCAAGGAAGGCTCCTGCCATGGAGCGGGACTGGACACCAGATCTGGACTGGACATTAGTGCAGAGGAAGGCTCCTGCCATGGAGCGGGACTGGACACCAGATCTGGACTGGACATTAGTGCAGAGGAAGGCTCCTGCCATGGAGCGGGACTGGACACCAGATCTGGACTGGACATTAGTGCAGAGGAAGGCTCCTGCCATGGAGCGGGACTGGACACCAGATCTGGACTGGACATTAGTGCAGAGGAAGGCTCCTGCCATGGAGCGGGACTGGACACCAGATCTGGACTGGACATTAGTGCAGAGGAAGGCTCCTGCCATGGAGCGGGACTGGACACCAGATCTGGACTGGACATTAGTGCAGAGGAAGGCTCCTGCCATGGAGCGGGACTGGACACCAGATCTGGACTGGACATTAGTGCAGAGGAAGGCTCCTGCCATGGAGCGGGACTGGACACCAGATCTGGACTGGACATTAGTGCAGAGGAAGGCTCCTGCCATGGAGCGGGACTGGACACCAGATCTGGACTGGACATTAGTGCAGAGGAAGGCTCCTGCCATGGAGCGGGACTGGACACCAGATCTGGACTGGACATTAGTGCAGAGGAAGGCTCCTGCCATGGAGCGGGACTGGACACCAGATCTGGACTGGACATTAGTGCAGAGGAAGGCTCCTGCCATGGAGCGGGACTGGACACCAGATCTGGACTGGACATTAGTGCAGAGGAAGGCTCCTGCCATGGAGCGGGACTGGACACCAGATCTGGACTGGACATTAGTGCAGAGGAAGGCTCCTGCCATGGAGCGGGACTGGACACCAGATCTGGACTGGACATTAGTGCAGAGGAAGGCTCCTGCCATGGAGCGGGACTGGACACCAGATCTGGACTGGACATTAGTGCAGAGGAAGGCTCCTGCCATGGAGCGGGACTGGACACCAGATCTGGACTGGACATTAGTGCAGAGGAAGGCTCCTGCCATGGAGCGGGACTGGACACCAGATCTGGACTGGACATTAGTGCAGAGGAAGGCTCCTGCCATGGAGCGGGACTGGACACCAGATCTGGACTGGACATTAGTGCAGAGGAAGGCTCCTGCCATGGAGCGGGACTGGACACCAGATCTGGACTGGACATTAGTGCAGAGGAAGGCTCCTGCCATGGAGCGGGACTGGACACCAGATCTGGACTGGACATTAGTGCAGAGGAAGGCTCCTGCCATGGAGCGGGACTGGACACCAGATCTGGACTGGACATTAGTGCAGAGGAAGGCTCCTGCCATGGAGCGGGACTGGACACCAGATCTGGACTGGACATTAGTGCAGAGGAAGGCTCCTGCCATGGAGCGGGACTGGACACCAGATCTGGACTGGACATTAGTGCAGAGGAAGGCTCCTGCCATGGAGCAGGATTGGACGACGTATCTGGACAGAGCACCGGCGCAGGAGAAGGCTCCAGCCATGGAGCTGGACCGGGCGCCGTGCCTGGACTGGGCATCGGCGCATGGGAAGGCTCCCGCCATGGAGCGGGACTGGACGCTGTGCCTGGACTGGGCACCAATGCAAAAGAAGACTCTGGCCTTGGAGCTGAACTGGACGCTGTGCTTAGACTGGGCATCGGCGCAGGAGAAGTCTCCGGCCATGGAGCTGGAGGTTCCGGACCGTTGACCGTCAAAGGACGTTCCGGACAGTTGACCGTCGTTGGAGGTTCTGGAGTGTGAAACGTCGCCGGAAGCTCTGGACTGTGAACTGTCGCCGGAAGCTTTGGAATGTGAACCGTCGCAGGAAGCTCTGGACTGTGAACCATCGCCGGAAGCTCTGGACTGGGGACCGTCGCCGGAAGCTCTGGACTGGGGACCATCGCCGGAAGCTCTGGACTGGGGACCGTCGCCGGAAGCTCTGAAGTGGGGACCGTCGCCTGAACCTCTGGACTGGGGAGGCGCACTGGAGGCCTGACGCGTGGGGCCCGTACAGGTGGCGCCAGACTGGTGACACACTCTTCAGGGCGAGTGCGGGGAGCAGGCACAGGACATACCTGACTGGGAACACGCATTTCAGGGAGAGTGCGAGGAGTAGGCTCAGGACGCACCGGACTGGGAAGGCGCACTGGAGGGAGAGTGTGAGGAGCAGGCACAGGATGCACCGGACTGGGGACATGCATTTCAGGGAGAGTGCGAGGAGTAGGCTCAGGACGCACCGGACTGGGAAGGCGCACTGGAGGGAGAGTGTGAGGAGCAGGCACAGGATGCACCGGACTGGGGACATGCATTTCAGGGAGAGTGCGAGGAGGAGACATATGACACACCGGACTGGAGAGGCGCACTTGAGGCCAGAAGCGTGGAACCGGCACAGGTTGCACCAGAGTTCTAACTGGATCCTCTGATCAGATGGTCAGATGTTGAACAGAACACACTTGCACAACATCTCCACTCATCTCACTCTCTCCCAACTTCACCATTGCCTCCCTGACAGTCTCTGGCTCATCCCTCTGCTCAGCCACCAGCTCCATGTTCCCCCTCCCCAAAAAAATATAATGGGGCTGTCCTTGGGCTTTCTGTAGCCGCGAACCCTTTTGTCGTCGCTGTCCTCCATAATCTCCTTCCGTCTGTCGCCAGGGAAAGGTTTCGCATCTCTCCATCACTTCTTCCCATGTCCAGAAATCCTTCCCTCTTTGGGCACGCTGCTTGGTCCTGGTTTGATGGGATATTCTGTCACGTTCTTTTGAAGCATACTGTCATCTGGGTTCCACATCTTTATTTAGTGAAATGCACAAAACAATAAAGCAAGAACGAAACAAACAACAAACCGTAACTAAGAGGTGTAACATACACTAACTCAAAACAATATCCCATAAAACACAGGTGGACAAAATGCTACTTAAATATGATCCCCAATTAGAGACAACGATAGCCAGCTGCCTCTAATTGGGAATCACACCAAACACCAACATAGAAAAACTAAACTAGAACCCCAGATAGAAAATAATAACTAGTAAACCCCCCAGTCACGCCCTGACCTACTATACCATAGAAAAACAAAGGCTCTCTATGGTCAGGGCATGACCATTTTGCAGTATTGCGGGCAAGGGAAGTCCAACATTCGTTGACAGACACCTAAACTAGTTTCAGCTATTTTATTTCAGTGCCAGGGTAGGTATATTTGTTTTGCAACAGTATTTGTTTTGTAACAAGAGTATCACATTTGTCAGTTGTCTGAATTGAGCTTCTTGTTAAAGTGAGTTATTTTGTAGTTATTCACCTGTATCCAGTTACCCCTGGGGGATTTAGCTTTGAATGGATAGATCCTCCAATAAAGACTTCATGCTTCATGCAAAATGCTCACCTGCCATGCATGTCATGTCTTGTTATGTCTGTTCCTGTCCTTTCTCTTCATTCTCTCTCTCTGCTGGTCTTTTTAGGTTACCTTCTCTGTCTCTCATCCTTCAGCTGTTCTACATTTCCCCTAACTAGCTCATTCTCTCTTTCCCCACCTGTTCTCTCTTCCCCCTCTGATTAGGTCTCTATTTCTTTCTCTGTTCCTGCTACTTTCAGTGTCTGATTCTTGTTTGTGTTTTTTGATGCCAGAAGCAAGCTGTCGTCTCGTTTGCTTCCACCTTGTCCTGTCCTGTCGGAGTCTGCCTGGCAGGAGCATCCTGCACTATACTAACGTTCTTTTTGTTCCGCTGACAACGTTGGAAGAGGATTTATGCCATTCCTGTATTTTCATTAAAGAACTCTGTTTTCTGTTAAAACCGCTTTTGGGTCTTCACTCAAGTTCATAACAATGCATGGCTATCAAGTTCACCAAGTTTGAAAGTGTAAGTTTGTCTTGAGGGGGCAGTGCGGCTTTAAGAAAATACGTTTATTGTGAATGTCAAATAACATGTTAGTTAACAGCCAAAGATACGTGTGTATTGGAGGCGTGCTCTGATGTGGGTGTGTCTTGTGTATAACTTGAAAACTAGTCTAACCAGCTCTGCTATGGTGTCTAAAACGGTCAGAGTGAGGTGTTCTCTAATTTGTGTCAACCTGACGTAATGTAGCATGCATAAAAAACATCTGAGTTTCTTTCTTTCTGGTCCTGACAAGAGAAAAAAAACTGTTGGGAAATCTTCCATCGAGACCAGACAGAAAGCTTTCAGCACCTGTTCTCCTCAACTTCTCTTTCGTCTGTTTCTTAACTCTGCTCCACAGTATACTTGATAGGCCTATGAACAATGTTCCAACGGTACACACTATTTCATCGGTGTACAATTGCATATCAAGTCAAATCAAATTGTATTTGTCACATGGTGTAGACACTACCGTGTATTGCTTACTTACAAGCCCTTAACTAACGATGCAGTTAATAAAATAAAACGTTAATAAAATATTTACTAAATAATCTAAAGTGAAAATAAAAAGTAACACTATAAAATAACAATAACGAGGGGTACCGGTACCGAGTCAATGTGCGGGGGTACAGGTTAGTTGAGGTCATTTGTACATGTAGGTAGGGGTAAAGTGACTGTGCATAAATAATAAACTGTGAGTAGCGGCAGTGTAAAATCAAAGGGGATGGGGGTCTTATGGCCTGGGGGTGCAGGTGTTAAGGAGCCTTTTGGACCTGAACTTGACAATCCGGTACCGCTTGCTGTGCGGTAGCAGAGAAAACAGTCTATGACTTGGGTGACTTGAGTTTTTGAATATGATCTGATGTGTCAGCCACTTTTAAATCCTATTGTGTATGTATTTAGGGTGGCTAAAATCAGACAGGCTTATAAAAACATACTACCAGTGGTCTGTATCCTAAAACATAAGCTAGACATTAGTGTGACCTTTTTTGTCCTGATTGTTAGATTTTTGTGATGTTGACTTGTGTGTTTTGTTGCTTATACAGTACAATAATGAATGTGGGTGAGGATGTTAAAAATAAGACTTGTAAAACATTTGCTGATTTGCATAATATTGTCATTTACCTTTTATTCACTTGCTGATCTCCATTGACTACCTTTAAAGCAGGCCTTAAGACTCATCTCTATGAGCCTTCCCTTCTTTCTAGACTTTCATTGTTGCTTTCATGATTTGTTTATCTGTTTTTATGCACTTTGAGATTATTATTTGATAATGAAAAGCACTTTACAAATGTAATAAATTATTATTATAATATATAAGAAATAACAGAAGTTCATTACTTTGAATTCCTTACATTTACAGTTTTGCCAAAGACTGCTTTATTGTACTGTAAGGGCACAAGTCGAGACACAAATGCAAACACAGGAGGCAGATGGTTGACGCCCGAGCTATTCTCCAGGTACGTCGACAGCGGCGTATAAACGTCTAAGCAGAGGGTACGTTAACCTCCTGCTCTTCTTCTGGGAAGAGAAGAGGATGACACCCCCTTGAACACTCAAAAGGGGAGAGTCCCGTGGCATACTCCACCCAGATCAATTACCTCGGTCGGAGACCCTGTACACCGGGAGTACATGGATCCGGAAGATGTGCTGCACCATAAACTGGGCCGTCTCCTTGACAGAGGGCAGTTTGGGGGGAGGAATGAAATGGGCGGCCTTGGAGAACCGATGTGTTGCCATCAGATGGAGGGAGGCCAGTGACAAAGTCCAGAGAAATATGGGACCAGAGGCGAGGAGGGACAGGTAGTGACTGAAGGAGGCCAGAAAGAGCTTGCCGTGGAGTCTTGTTCTGAGCACACACAGTGCACGTGGCGACGAAGGCAGAGATGTCAGGAACCATTGTGGGCCACCAGGAACATTGTTGGAGGAAGGCTAGGGTATGACGGGAACCTGAATGACAGGTCAGCCTGGAGGAATAAGCCCATTCCAGGACACGGGACCAGACTGAGTTAGGGAAAAATAGTCGTTTAGCCAGGCCTCCATCAGGTTCAGGCTGGTAACGTTGTGCCTTGCGGACCAAGGTTTCAATACCCCAACCCACTGAAGCCGCAAGGCATGAGGTAGGGAGAATGTTTTTTGGAGACTGAGTGTGTGGCAGAGAAATTGTATAGGCGGGAGAGGGTGACAGGCTTCACATTTTTGACCCTGGGCAGTAGGAAATGGTGAAGTTGAATCTTGTAAACAATAAAGCCTTCTGGGCCTGCATGGAGTTAAGGCGCTTGGCTGTACGGGGATATTCCAATTTTTATGGTCGGTCCAAACCAAGAATGGCTGCTCTGCTTCTTCCAGCCAGTGCCTCCACTGGTTAGAGAGGTGGAACTCACACTTCTTGGCTTTCACAAACAATTGTGAATTGTCCAGGAGGCGTTGAAGGCCTTGTCTGACATGAAGAACGTGTTCTTGGGCAGACCGGGAAAAAACAGGATGTCGTTAAGGTAGACGAACGCAAAATGGTTTAGCATGCCCCGGAGCACATCGTTTAGCAGAGCCTGGAAGACATTTGGCGAGTCCAAATGGCATGAACTGGTACTCATAATGTCCGCTGGCTGTGTTAAATGCTGTCTTCCACTCATCTCCTTCGTGTATCCAAACCAGATGGTAGGCATTCCGAAGGTCTAGCTTGGAAAAAATGGTGGCCCACTGGAGAGGTTGAAAGCCGAGGAGATGAGTGGTAGGAGGTCATTTTTTATCATTATATCATTCAGACCCTGGTAATCAATGCACAGATGCAGGGTTTTGTCCTTCTTCTCAACAAAGAAAAACACTGCACCGGCAGGAGATGCAGATGGATGGATGCCTCCAGTAGCCAGAGACTCCTCTATGTACTCAATGGCACTCTATGAGATCAATGGCACAATCATAAGGATGGTGCGGGAGAAGAGAAGTAGCACGTGCCTTACTGAAGACCTCCAGGAGGTCATTGTAGTCATTGAGAACGGCAGAGACATCCGAGGCTTTGCTTACGTCCTGCGGGGGACGTCTCAAAGTCGGCTGTGTTGCTTTAAAACTTATTGAGTGTAGGGGGCAGTATTTTGATGTTTGGATGAAAAACGTACCCAAATGAAACTGCCTATTTCTCAGGCCCAAAATCTAGAATGTGCATATAATTGTCAGATTAGCATAGAAAACACTCTAAAGTTTCCAAAACTGTCACAATATTGTCTGTGGGTATAACATAACTGATATTGCAGGCGAAAACCTGAGGAAAATCCAACCAGGAAGTTGCCTCTATTTTTGAAAGCTCCATGTTCCATAGCCTGCCTTCGCTCCATTTAAAAGGATATCAACCAGATTCATTTTCCTATGGCTTCCCCATGGTGTGAACAGTCTTTAGACATAGTTTCAGGCTTTTATTTTGAAAAATGAGCGAGAAAGATCACATTGCGTCATTGCATGGCTGGGTGCCAGCAGCATTTTGTATGCCAAACAGCTTGGAGCAGCCATTTTATCTCTCTCTCCTATTAAAGAAGCTACATTACCGGTTGATATTATTGATTATATATTGTAAAAACAACCTGAGGATTGATTATAAAAAACATTTAAAATGTTTCTACGAACATTACGGATACTATTTGGAATTTACGTATGCGATGTCGTGACCGCTCAAGCCTGTGGATTTCTGAGCATAATGCGCCAACCAAATGGAGGTATTTTGGATATAAAAATAATCTTTATGGAACAAAAGGAACATTTATGGTGTAACTGGGAGTCTCGTGAGTGCAAACATCCGAAGACCATCAAAGGTAAGCGATTTAATTTATTGCTTTTCTGACTTTCGTGACCAATCTACTTGGCTGCTAGCTGTTTGTAATATTTTGTCTACTGAGGAGATGTCCTTACATAAACGCTTGGTATGCTTTCGCCGAAAAGTTTTATTGAAATCTGAAATGCCAGGTGGATTAACAACAAGCTAAGATGTGTTTTGCTATATTGCACTTGTGATTTCATGAAAATTATATATTTTTAGTAATTTAATTTGAATTTGGCGCTCTGTAATTCAGCTTTGGTTGACGAAAATGATCCCGCTAACGGGATGGGAGCATCAGGAATTAAGGCAATGAGAATGACAAAACGGGCTCCAACCCAGGATGGAGCTTGTGGTCCAGTCAATAACAGGATTGTGTTTCTGAAGCCAAGGAAATCCCAAAACCACAGGAACATAGGGGGAAATTGATGAGGAGGAACTGAATGGTCTCACTGTGGTTTCCTGATACCAGTCTATGAACGGGCACTGTGCTATGGGTGACTCTTCTAACAGGGTGGCCGTCCCTTGCATTCATGGGGACAGAGAGAAGTTGAGTGGGAATACATAATTCAGAAATCATGGTAGCGCCCATAAAAGTTTCATCAGGCCCAGAGTCAATGAGAACCTGGAGAGACTTAGACTGGTCTCCCCACAGCAGAATCACAAAAAAAGGTGGGCAGGCGATGGAAATTAGGGGACTCCCAGTTTGGCTCACGAGTGTAGGGTTTCTTAAGAAGGCAAGTGGCTATATATTGTCCCGCCCCTCCACAGAACAGACAACAGTTAGAATTCAGCCTACGTGAGCGTTCCCCAACCAATAACCTAGCTCTTCCCAGTTACATGGGCTCAGGAGTATCCAACTCACCCATCACCGATGATTCCCGGGGAACCTCGGGTGTTTTCAGCTCTCCGCTATCTTCGATCGGTCCGACGGGAACGAAGAGGGCTGGAGTTCGAAAATGAGGGAACTCTGGGAAAGGAATCCCTGACAGGTACCAGGATCGCATACATAACGCTCCAGAGGAGGTAAGCTGAGTTTTGGGGGATCCGGGGTCGGTTGAACAAATCCACTAGTATTGGAAAGGTTACTGGGTGGTTGGGAGGTCTCAAATGTGGCATGCTGCCTTTGAGCTAATTCACAGATTTGCTCTGATATAGCCTTGAACCCGTGGTCATGGCGTTCCGTAAGGGAACAAAGCCCTTCCAAGAGGTCCCAAAGTTGCTCCTCATACCTCCCAATGGTGGCTCCCTGCAGGGAGACAACGTGACGAAGCTGGTCCAAGTCTGCTGGGTCTTTCATGGCCAGTTTTTACTTTAAGGGCAGACACAGGAGGCAGACGGTTGAGCCCCCAATATTTATTATAACAAAAGGAGTAGGCAAAAGGCAGGTCGGGGACAGTTGTGAGTTCATTAACCAGGTCAGAGTCCAAACAGTACCAGGCAATAGGCAGGCTCGAGGTCAGGACAGGCAGGAGTTCAGTAATCAGGTCAGAGTCCAAACAGTACCAGGCGATAGGCAGGCTCGGGGACAGAACAGGTGGAGGTTAGGCAGGCAGGTTCGGTGTCAGGACAGGCAAGGGTAAAAACTAGGAGGGCTAGGAAAAAACAGACTGGGAAAAAGGACCAAGGAAAAAATGCTGGTCGACTTGGCAAAACAAGACAAACTGGCACAGAGAGACAGCAAACACAGGCATAAATACACCGGGGATAGTAAGCAACACCTGGAGGGTGGTGGAAACAAGCACAAGGATAGGTGAAACAGATCAGGGCATTACAATCAAAGTAAGTAACACATCTAGAAATGCAAAACTGTCTGGATCAATACACTGGATGTAAATGTGTAAAAGGTAAACCCACTTTATAGCCCATCTGGCACCATTCTGTCCATCCCTAATGAAAAATAGGCCCTGTATGGTATATACAGTACATGCTTGGCGATTGTTTCACATTTTAAAAACAAACTACACTGCTCAAAAAAATAAAGGGAACACTTAAACAACACAATTGTCATGTCTTGTTATGTCTGTTCCTGTCCTTTCTCTTCACTCTGTCTCTCTCTGCTGGTCTTTTTAGGTTACCTTCTCTGTCTCTCATTCTTCAGCTGTTCTACATCTCCCCTAACTAGCTCATTCACTCCTTCCCACCTGTTCTCTCTTCCCCCTCTGATTAGGTCTCTATTTCTCTCTCTGTTCCTGCTACTTTCAGTGTCTGATTCTTGTTTGTGTTTTCGATGCCAGAAGCAAGCTGTCGTCCCGTTTGCTTCCACCTTGTCCTATCCTGTCGGAGTCTGCCTGGCAGGTGCATCCTGCATTATACTAACGTTCTTTTTGTTCCATTGACTACGTTGGAAGAGGATTTATGCCATTCCTGTTTTTCATTAAAGAACTCTGTTTTCTGTTAAAACCGCTTTTGGGTCTTCACTCAAGTACATAACAACAATGTAACTCCAAGTCAATCACACTTCTGTGAAATCAAACTGTCCACTTAGGAAGCAACACTGATTGACAATACATTTCACATGCTGTTGTGCAAATGGAATAGACAACAGGTGGAAATTATAAGCAATTAGCAAGACACCCCCAATAAAGGAGTGGTTCTGCAGGTGGTGACCACAGTCCACTTCTCAGTTCCTATGCTTCCTGGCTGATGTTTTAGTCACTTTTGAATGCTGGCGGTGATTTCACTCTATTGGTAGCATGAGACGGAGTTTGCTGTGTCTGTCAGCGTAGTGTCCAGAGTATGGAGGTGCTACCAGGAGACAGGCCAGTACATCAGGAGATGTGGAGGAGGCCGTAGGAGGGCAACAACCCAGCAGCAGGACCGCTACCTCCGCCTTTGTGCAAGGAGGAGCAGGAGGAGCACTGCCAGAGCCCTGCAAAATGACCTCCAGCAGGCCACAAATGTGCATGTGTATGCTCAAACGGTCAGAAACAGACTCCATGAGGGTGGTATGAGGGCCAGACGTCCACAGGTGGGAGTTTTGCTGACAGCCCAATACCGTCAGGACGTTTGGCATTTGCCAGAGAACACCAAGATTGGCAAATTTGCCACTGGCGCCCTGTGCTCCTCACAGATGAAAGCAGGTTCACACTGAGCACATGTGACAGACGTGACAGAGTCTGGAGACGCCGTGGAGAACGTTCTGCTGTCTGCAACATCCTCCAGCATGACCGGTTTGGCGGTGGGTCAGTCATGGTGTGGGGTGGCATTTCTTTGGGGGGCCACACAGCCCTCCATGTGCTCGCCAGAGGTAGTCTGTCTGCCATTAGGTACCGAGATGAGATCCTCAGATCCCTTGCGAGACCATATGCTGGTGCGGTTGGCCCTGGGTTCCTCCTAATGCAAGATAATGCTAGACCTCATGTGGCTGGAGTATGTCAGCAGTTCCTGCAAGAGGAAGGCATTGATGCTATGGACTGGCCCGCCCGTTCCCCAGACCTGAATCCAATTGAGCACATCTGGGACATCATGTCTCGCTCCATCCACCAACGCCACGTTGCATCACA